>NW_016910551.1:361995-363570 GCF_001483705.2 Eufriesea mexicana
GAGAGAGAGAGAGAGGGGGGGACAGCGCTTAAAGGGAAACAAAGCGCGTTTTAAGGTTATAACGGCGCATCGCGGGAACGCGTGAACCGGCTCCTCCCTGTGTTCGCTGAAAGAACCGAGAACTAAGGGAAAGAAAGAGTGGAAAGGAAAAAAAAAAGAAAAAAAGAAAAAAGAAAAAACATGGTCGGTCGACGCCCGTGGGGGGTTGTGCGGCCGACGTCACTCCCCGTAAGTGTATTCTTCGAGCCCCCCCCCATAAGTAATAATCCGAGTAATAACTCGCTCTTTGAAGAAAAAAGAAAAAAACGACAAAAAAAGAAAACGAAAAAAAAAGAAAAAAAAAATACGAAGGACTAAGCCGATGTATCTTTCACTGTAGGGATCGACGACTCGTGTATTTAGCCTTTCTTTCGACCATCGTAATTATATTATATTATACATTGCATTATCACACCGCATAGATATATATATACACACACATGCGTATATATATCTAATCGCTATCACACTACCGCGCCCTCTCGCCAAGGTTACACGACCCTGTATCCGATCGGGAAGAACGAGAGCACGCGCTTTTCCTTTTTCGTTCTCCACGCGTCACCGTGTCCCCCTTTATTCTCGTCCTTCCTCGCGGACGCGAGTCTAGCGAGTTCCGCCATTAGACCCGGCACCTCAACGCCGCCAGCGTGCGCGTCGCGAAGCTGCGAACCTTCGTCCTTCGCGAGAGGGCGCTCGGTACGTGCCTTTTATTACGTTCTTCTGTTTCATTTCACTTTCTTCCTTCTTTTTTTTTTCTTTTTTTCTTTTTTTCTCTTCTTTCACCGGGAAACGTCTCCGTTGTTCGTTTCTCGCGGTTGGTCGTTTCGGAAGGGGAAAAAAGGCCGGGCAAACGACACTTTGGTCGCTCGCCGGTGCGTTGGCCCGGTCTTTTTTCCTGGACGTCGAGAAGAGGAAAAAGCCGAGGAACGGAAAACCCTGCTACGACGGGTCGTCTCGCGTTCCACGACCCGCGTGGCTCCTCGATTTTTTAGCGTGTTTTACCTCGTTTTTTTTAATCCGTTCTATATTTTTTAACACTTTTCTCGTTTTATATTTATGCTGACTTCGGTTTTCTCACTTGGCCGCGGTTCCTCTTCTACGTCCTCCGCCCCTGCTCTATCGCTCCTCGAGCTATCCCTGTTTTATCTTCGCGTTTCTTCTTTTCTTCCCCCTTCCGTTTTCGTTCCCTTCGAAATCGTCGAAAACTTCTTGTCAATCGTTGCCATTTTTAAACGAAGATATGCTCAAGTCGCAGCTCCGAACAAGTCGAGGTATATTATTAATACATATTACATATAAAGTATATATATTATATATAATACGCGTCATCCAGTGTTGACGGATGATCGGATAGAAAGAGGATATTTTTTCGATCGTTCGAGCCGCAGCTCTGTATAGCGGGTGTCTCGGTAGTTTCTCAGCCAGACTCACCCCCTTCGTTCTTTATTTTTTTAAATATTATTTTTATTTCCGATTCCTTTTCCTTTTTTTTTTTATTACACCGTTCAGCGGGTGTCTTTGTTCGCCGTGTGTTTC
>NW_016910551.1:363621-363993 GCF_001483705.2 Eufriesea mexicana
CCACCCTTTTATAACCGTGACGTTCTCTTCGTTCGAGAGGAGAAAAACAAATCGAGTAAAATTCTTCCTTCTTGTCAAAACGCGTTCTCTTCGCGATCTACTTGTTAACCGGAACAATCCACACAGACACACGCACACGTACACACAAATCTACACGCACGCGTACATACATACATACATGCACATTCGTACACGATCTCTCCATGCGTACATCCACATTCAGCTTTCGTACAGAGTAGCGCTGCAATTTAGCGCCAGTGTATATTAGATATTTGTATGTATGTTATTATATTTTATTATTATTATTTTTATTATTATTATTATTATTATTATTATTATTATTATTATTATTACTTGTTGCCCAGCAGGGCA
>NW_016910551.1:364573-368033 GCF_001483705.2 Eufriesea mexicana
ATAAACTATATTTATAGGTATTCTCTTTAGCATCTACGTTCCGATATACGGGGACGCCGCCGCGCAAAGTATATATATAATATTGAAAAAGGAAAAAAAAAAAAGTAGAAAAAAAAACCACAGTGAATAAAGTAAAAAAAGACGGTCGGCGTGCTTGTACATGCATATGTAGATCATGCCAGATAATCTGTCATTAAACTTCGCTGCATCAAAGTCTGATCTGATTCTCGCGGCTCGAGATCAGAGAAAAAAGAAAGAAAAAAAAAGAGGGGCGCGGAGAGAGTGGGTGAGAGGAAGGGGAGAGGAAAAAGAAGTACGAGAACGAGGGAGAGAAAGAAAAGCGACGAGGAGAAAGGGGAGAGGAGAGCGCGAGCTTTTTCCGCTCCGCCTCGCCCCTTTCGCCGGATCGCTGCGCGCGAGCACGGGGCCCGCGACTACGCAGGTTCGCGACTGAACGAAACGGACCCGAATTCTCTCTCGACGGGACGAGACGACGAAAAGACGATCACGGACGACCGAGGAGGAGAGAAGAGAGCGCGGACGTTCGCGTCCGAACGCTCTCGTAGTGTTCTCGAGGCACTCCTCGTGACTATTCGGGGGGGTGTGGGCCCAGGGCGGAAGGGAAGAAGGGGGGTTGGTTGCCAGAACTCGGATCGCGTCTCGTAGCGCTCGCGAAGGATAGGCGGCAGGACGAAGCAACTCGATTGTTGTGTGCTGCCCCCGTGGCTGCCCTCGGGGGACGCGTTCTCGACGCCGGATGCCGTCGATGCGCAGTGGGACCGGCCGCGCCGGGCCCGTCTTCCGGGCATCACGGACGACCCGCGTGCCGGGAAAGTCGATGCAACTTGGACAGTTCTCGCAGATCGGTCGCGTTACGCAGTCTTCCCCTCCCCCGACGCGCGATCCCGGAAGACGATGCACCGGCGTGCCGTGTTCCACGCGAGGCTGTCAGCGCGAAGAGACGAGCACAGTTTGTCGAGAACCTCCGCTAGACTTTGGGACGACTACTGCTAGATAACACTTAACCGATTTACCGACGCGTCAGGCAGCCTTCACTTTGGCCGAGGTTCCGACATATCGCGGCAGAGTCGGCGTCATCGTTCCTCGCGATCGTGTCATCGTCATCGGTCGCGCGTGCGCGTACGGTTCGCTCCGATGTCCCAGTTAGACCCACCGATAACGTCGTCGCGGCCCCTGTCCCGGCTTTCGATCGTCTCGACCGGACGTCCGTCATCGCCGCCATCGTCGCCGTCACCGCGGTCAGACTTGTCGATAACGTCCGTCGACTCGATGGTACAGTCGGAACAACAATGGCGATCGCGACGTCCCGATTCGTTCTTCCCGTCGCGTAGAGTCGAGTCGAGTCTCGCGTATCGTCGTTGCCGATCGTCGTGTGGTTGCTCCCGAGGAGAGTATGTCGCGATCGAGGTCGCGCCGTCGATCCTTGTTTCGTCGTGGTGGTGGCATCGATCGGGCCGGAAGGGCGGTGAGACTTGCAGTGCCATACCGTGAATCAAAAATATTCGCCACGTTGTTTTCTAACGGTGAATCTCGATTTCTCGACTAGTTGTTACGTTTGTCGCACGATCTCGAAGCGGGTTAGCTTAGCGAGGACGTTTCTTCATCCGGGCATTTTTCACTCGTACATGTACGACTCCACCCACCGCGCGCGCCAATCAATCGTCCCGATGACGCATCAGCGAGAGGGGACCGTGGTGGCCGATTTCCGCGCATCGATCGTCGCGCGAAACACACGGGAGTGAGGACGACGGGAAGTAGAGGCGGGAGGAATGGCCGCGCGTCCGCTTCCGGCGCTAGCGTCGGCCGTTCCCCGCGGGACGCGAGTCACACCGGCGTTGCCCGTTCCCTTAAGTTCCTTTTTCACTCGACGTGTTCGGATCGTTCTCAGTGATAGTAGTCAACGATGTGTCAGACGGAGTATTCTGTATGCTTGCGGCGTGATTTATTCCCCCGTTTTGTCTTTCCATTTCGAAATATATATTCTGTTTCTCCGTTTTTACGTTGTTTATGCGCTTTCGAGAGAGTTATTATAAGTAAATTATGTAAATGATATATATAGATATATATATATACAAACATACATACACGATATATATATATATATTTTTATAAATATCGCAAGTAGCTTATTATTGTATTGTTATTTAATCTATTTTTCGTTGTTTTATATGGACCTATCGAAGTCTTATTTTTTTATCGAGTAAACAAACAAAAGAGAAAAAAAAGAAAAAAAAGTGGTGAAATGTATTAAAATCGTATGGAAAAATTAATTATTGTTTTTATTGATCGTTTCACGCAACGGAGCCCACTTACTCGACACGAATCTCTATTCTGTTCGCTTTTTTTTCTACTTTTCATTCCTCTTTTTCATTTTTTTTTCTTTTTTTTTTTTTTTATCATTACGTTTCCTCGTTCGAGAAAAGAACGCTTTTCTCTCATCCTCGTCGCGTGGCCGCCGCTTCTCGCCCCGCGTCCGACGTGTTTCCGCTTCGCGGCCGATATTTCACGACGGTCCCACCACCACCACCCCATCCACGGAACGAGCCCTTATCAGATCGATAGAACAGCGAGCAAGTCTGACACATTTCGTCGACACCAGAAATCAAAGCGGATCACACACAGAGACGTCGGTGGATCGTTCCTCGCGGCGAGTCACCGCTTCTGAGCTAGTCCTCGCGACCGATTCGCAACACCGTTTCGCGATCAGAATCGCTCCCGGCTCCGATCGATGCACGAAAAATCGGCCCTACGATCGAGCGCGTCGTCGATCCTCGTGGCGACTTCGCCGCGACCGGGACAAAACAGCATGCTGTGTATTCGTAGCGCGTTCTTCGTAGGAGGCATTTACCGCGTTTTAATCGTAACGAGTAATAAAACGTCGTCTAAGGTTAACTAATATCGTAAATAATCGTATTAAAGCGTAACGTTTAATGATTATTGATATAGCCATTGGCTGTGACCGATAACTGCCATTTTCGTAAAAAATAAAAAAAAAAAAACAAAGACGAGAGAAACAAGACGCGAAGTTGTTCTAAGCGCGCTCCGCGGCGATCTCACACGCCACACATCGCAAGGAATACCGGTACCGTACGCGGGGACACACATGCTTGCATCGCACGCGGACACGCACGTACACACACGCACGCATACACAACTCACACACGTACACGCGGACACGTAGACGGATACACGCGACTGTGGCCGCCATGACTGGTGGCGAGCGCGCGACAATTTTCCGGTTCCGAGGAACGAGACGACGAGGAAACGAAGTCGGCGACGCGGTAATTCCGGCGGGGTGTTAACGCCTTGGACGATCTGACGACGGGTGAGGAATGGGATCGGATTGCTAGGGAGGATCTCGTCGAGTCGGTTCCGATCGAGCTGCAGCGATCTGGCTCTGGCGAGGTACGGGATCGCGGAATTTTGAGGGGGGGGGGGG
>NW_016910551.1:368436-370329 GCF_001483705.2 Eufriesea mexicana
GATCTATCGATCAACGGTCGCAGCCGATCGAAGTTTGGCGTTTCTTGCCACGCGTGGAATCAGCCCGGGGCCGTCTATGTTTCACGTTTGCTCGCGAAATTCAAACTTCGTCGCTGCGACGGCATCCTTCTTCTGTCGCACTCTGTCTTTCCTCTTGGTTTGTTTCCGTTCTTTTTCCACGCCCTGTGCAAGCTGTCGATCGACGATGGATAGTGATTGGATATGAGTGAGACCGTTCGAATATATCTAATATATTATATACATATTATATATTATAAATATTATATTTATGCGCGCGTTTGTATTATCGCGAGGTGGAAGGAAAAGGAGGGAGGGCGCACGTTCGAGGGCACGGCGACGCGCAGCTCATTGTATTATTCTCTATACGAATCGATTGAAATCGCGCGGCAATCCGTCGATCAGATCGAACACGGGCTCTCGAACGTGCCACCGCACAATTACTTACTCGAACTACTTACCCGTCTACTTAATTGTCGTAAAGGACGAACGAAAGCGTGTAGCTGTGGTCGCGTCACTTTCCCACGTTCGCAGCCGTTGCATCGTCGCCGATCCGTCGATGTATTATTACGCGTCGTCATCGATCACGTGATCGTCAAATCACGTCGCCATATTGTCCTCGGTCTGTATCGTCGTTCGTCTCATGTGTCTCGGTCGGAATCTGTTTACGTGCGTTTGTACGAATTATAATTTATATCTTTTCTACGTGACTATTGTGATGAGAGCAAAGTGATAGAAGTAGGGAATGATAATCGTACGAGATTGTTTCGAGTGAACTGCGTGTGACGTTCGGCGTGGCGTCGTTCGGCGTAGCATCGTTCGGCGTGGCATCGTTCGGCGTAGCACCGTTCGGCGTGCACGTGCTAACCTCGACGAACGCGACGTTATTGTGTGTGAATTACGTACAGTTTTAGTAGCAATAGGCTGTCGAAGACGCTATAGAAAAGTTAGTCGATGAAGTAGTATTAAAGAGAGTATTGGAATGGATAATCGGGATACGAACGAGTCATTCGAGAAAATTGGAAAACGGATAGTGTAGCGATCCAGCGTGCGTCGAGCCACAGCGTCGCAGCGAACGGTGGAATGTTCTCGACTATCCGATTAAGAAAACACGAGCGAGCGATGGAGTAAGAGTAAGTAACCACGAACGTATGTAAACAGATTCGAGTAATTACTGAAATGGCGATTGAACGAGGGCGATCGCGAGTGAATATTGATAGGGATAGAGCCGGTACGTTTCACTTGTGAATCTACGGTCTCGGTATAGAGTCGGTACGTTTCACTTGCGAATCTACGGTCTCGGTTTCGTGACGCGAAAGAAACGAAGCGTTCCGAATGTTTTCGAAGAAACGGTTCGTCGATGGATCGTCGAACTCTCGTGTGCGTCGGTCCTCGTTCCTTTCGACATTTATTTCGATCTTTTGTGTTCCTATACTGTTTCGAGTTTTTATCTTAATTTTTTTCGCCCCGCGTCTACCTTCCCGTTTTTCAATTGCGAATTTTTTTTCCCCCTAAACATCTTTCGTTGTAGAGGTAAATTATTTAAAGCTATATTTAAGGGCAATGAACAGCGGTACGTTCGCGAAACGACAAGGATGCGCTGTTTCCACGTAGATGCAACGAGTTACGATACGGCTCTCCTCTCTCCGTCGGAGGGAGAGACAAGTGTCTTTAGGCAATAGGGGTGTGCGTGTGATCGTTCTAGAAGGAATTTTCTCGCGAACGCGACGCGATCCGAGCGTGGCAACCGCTCCAAGACTAGAGAATCAGTATTTCAAAAAATCTCTATATATATATAAATGTAAATGTATATTATTATATTAATACTATATTACCGACATCACCGTCGCGTAACGCTGAACGTCGAAGCGTGTT
>NW_016910551.1:370586-373192 GCF_001483705.2 Eufriesea mexicana
TCGTACTGCTGAGATGCATGTAAACGTATAACGCATTATCATAGTTGTCGCATTATTACGATTATAAATATATATATATATATATATAGATATTATAGATTATATATATATATATTGAATGTTGTGCTTAGTATTCTTTCGAGATCCCCTGCGCGGCGACGAGCAAGGGGAAAAGGGAGAGAGATAAAGAAGTAAAATGAAAAATGAAAATTGGTAAACGAGAATCTTAATATATGTAGCGAAAGAGTATTTTATATTCGATATTTTATTAACGTCAATCATATTTATCAACATTATTATTAATATTATTATTTTTATTATTTTATTATCATCATTATTATTATCATTGATATGATATTCACTATGGATAGTATCTATTATCAGCTAGAAATGAAAAATGAGAAAAAGAGAGAGTACGTATTTTTCGTCGGGCACTGGACAGCGAGAAAGTGCAACCGGCCTGGCCGGACTATGTCAGTGTGGACGGTGTTATATTTTCGAAATCTCTTCTTCACCGGTGTCTCCGTTCGGCTCCGCCATCGAACGAGAGAGATCGAGCATCGAACAATCTCGAATCCGTGCACTCTGTTCTCACGGTCTCCTCACTATACTCTGTACATATACGTTTCACGTTTTCTGCCGGTCTTAGCTAACCCAAAAGCCGAAAGTTCTCGGCAAACGAACGGAAGAGAGTGTCGCTAGCGTCGCCCGTTTTAGACCCGGCTTCCGGCCCCTCCGCCCTCTTTCGTCATTTCTTCTCCTCTCGTCTCTACATTCATATTGTCCGCCCTTTTCCGTTCCTCTTCGACCCTCGTGTCCCGTTTAGCTTCTCCACCGGAAGATCCTGCAACGTTTCGAAGGAAACAGGACGAATCCTACGGGACACCTGGACCCTTCCTTCGTAGTCTGACGGGTGATAAAAATAATATACTCTTGTCGGTGTGCACCTACCTCTTATCCTCTCCTCGAATTTCTCGCGATCCAGAGGGCGGGTGTGTCGTTCTGGCGCGCAGCCACGCGACCGTTGGGCAAAGGAGAGAGCGCGGGAGGGGGAAGGCGGGAGATGGCGCGACGGTCGAGTCGCGAGTGTGTATATACCCTTCGGTGATGACGAGTCTGGGCATTATGGTTCTCGCGAATCGAGTCGCTTTTCGGACGGGCGTATGCAGAGCGGGCGCGTGGGGAGGGGGAGATTAAAGGAAGGTGGTTGATGGAACGACGGCGAGGCGTGTGGCGCATTAACGGGCCACGGGAATCGGTCGCCCTGCTCCGACGATAGCTATAATTAATCCTGTAACGACGTTAACCGAACCAGCAATAATCCATTTGCGACTCGGTGCGCCGTGGCCAACCAGCGACACGGAGGGATACGCTTCCGTCAGTGCATCGCGATTACCACGATCCGAGCTGATGGAAGCGTTTCTGTCTCTGTACGTTCGTCTCGCCACGGATCCACCGGCGTTCCGTGTTCCGGTCGTCATCGTCGTCGTCGTCGTTCACGTGGTGGTCACAGGCTCTCCGGCTCTGTCGGCTATTGATATTGTAATGCGGCTCCGTCATCCGCGTCGTTTCGAGCCGAGAACAAAGTAGGTATCGCGGAACACGCGCTGCGATTCGCGTAGCACACGTACACGACACACACGTACGGACAGACAGACAGACAGCCAGACAGACGGAAAACGAATTTATCGTACGTGTATCGGTAATATCGATGATGACCGATAATCACCTCTATTATCTAACCGAGTAATCTGAAGCATAGATTTAAACGTGTATTCCCTTTTTCCATATTTCTTTTTTTATTTTTTATTTTTCTGTTTTTTTTTTTTTTTTTTTTTTTTTTTTTTTTTTTTTTTTTTTTTTTTTTTTTTTTTTTTTTTTTTTTTTTTTTTTTTTTTTTTTTTTTTTTTTTTTTTTTTTTTTTTTTTTTTTTTTTTTTTTTTTTTTTTTTTTTTTTTTTTTTTTTTTTTTTTTTTTTTTTTTTTTTTTTTTTTTTTTTTTTTTTTTTTTTTTCGAGTAGACGAACAGGGCCGAGAGTGAGACAGAGGGAGAGAAAGAGATTCATAACGAAAGCTATTTTTGAGAGTGTGCAAGGGTCGCATGGCGAGGTAGAAGGGGAGAGGAAGGCTTTTTTTGGATGAAAGGGAACAAGGAAATTAATCTCACGGGGAGAGTGTGTGCGAGCGAGGGAACGCGTGCGTGTGTGAGATAGAGAGAATGAGTGAAACAACAAAAAAAAAAGTATATATATATATAAAATAGAGAAGCTACGAGTTTATTATTTTCTATATTTTTTTATGTAATTTTACGGACATGCGATAATATATTACTATTATTATTATTATTAATTTTATTATTATTAATATTATTAATATTATGAATATTTTAATATATAATATGATTTTCATATATCGTGTACTTATGTTTTCTTTCCTGTGTTCTTGTCTGGTTGTTTATAAACGCTTTGTGTTTGATCGGTTATCGTTGTATTAAGACACGAGGACGAATAAAATTTTGTCATATGCGGAAATTCGAATAAAACCGTGAAGAGGTATAAGAGATTTATATACACAGATATATACATATACATACATATATATATATAT
>NW_016910551.1:373584-373860 GCF_001483705.2 Eufriesea mexicana
AAAAAAAAAAAAGAAATGAAACAAGAATTTTCGAGATTTTTGTGAAACGGTGTCGCGCGTGTGCCCGGAGACGTCGGATGTCGTGCATCTCTCTTGCGATCTGCGCCGCGGACATCGCCAATCCTACTTCCAAAATCGTTTATTTTTATACCGTGCGAATAGAGCTTGCGTTGAACTCCCGTGTTGATTTGATTAGAACCCGGCGCGGCTGCCATGTGACTTTTCCTTTGTATCCGATTCGATCTGCGAGTTTTAACGGTTATCCGCGACCCCCCC
>NW_016910551.1:373892-380647 GCF_001483705.2 Eufriesea mexicana
ACGAAAGAGAGAGAGAGAGAGAGAGGGGGAGAAAGAAAAAAAAAGAAAAAAGGAAACGAGAGATAAATCGATATTTGTGTGGTCTAAATGTAAGAATAATTCCTACGAAGCGGTACCAAATATTTTATTAACGGAGAGAAATGGTGGTAGGGATAGAGAGAGAGAGGGGGACGAAAGATAAAGAAAAGGATAGAAATACGAAGATAGAACACGTACACATGCATCACACCTACTGGAAACGAGTTTAATAAAATGTTACGTGATTTTTACACATAGACTGTTAATTTCTCATTTTTTCTTTTCGCGCAGTTTGCATTTCCTGGACTCTCTTCTCCTCTCTCAGTTTTATTTTCTGTCCATATCTCGTTTCGAGTTGCTCGAGGCACGCCCGTTGCTTGGTTAAATTAAATTAAACTCGGAAATCTCGATTACGTATGTTTTTCGTGCTTTATTTTAACTTATCTTCCATTTTTTTTTTTTTTTTTTTTTCGGTTTGATTTTAAACGCGTCGATTGGAATTTTATTAATCATCCGACCACGTTGAATCTCCAACGTCATTAATCATACCGCTGTGGATAAGGGAACCGTGGTCACGTGGGTTCCGCATTCGATGACGCGGTGGGGTCGCGTGTCCGCATCTAATTAGAAAATCACATTAACCTTTCAATGCTTCCGTCTATATTCTTCACGCTTAATCGTTCTTCTTGTGTACTCTCCAAACAGAACCCAATTTTCGAAGATTTAACCTATTATCCGTAGGGAATGGCGCGAGTCCGAGTTCCGATAAATCGCCATTTTATTTTCATTACCAATCGTGTTAAGCTTCGTTAATTTACATTTAGCTACACGCAGTTGAAACCAGCTTAATCGGAAAGAAAATGGGTGCCACGTGGTTCCCGCGTTCGTTGTCACGGTCCTGGGGGTTGCGTGTCCGCGCGCAATTAAAATTACACGTCAACCTACTCCTTCTTTTTCACTCGCATATATTAAAACCTACTCGTGCACGACGTTAACGATCTTTTAGCGACTTGTCAAACACGTGTGCGTCAAACTGTGATATCTTTCTCGATTTCGAAAAAAAAAAAAAAAAGGTTCGATTTTGTCGAGCGCAATCAGCCTCGTCGATTACCCTTGTTTTCCGCGTTCATTTTGCGTTCGCGTGCGTTAATTTAACGACGATATCGCGGTCCGTGGAGTAGTCACGTGGGCCCCGCGTTGGTCGCGACGGTCCTGGGGGTCGCGTGTCCCCGCCGACCAATGACCGGACGCACGGTACAGGAGCGTGCCGTGAAAATCTGGCCGTGCCACCACGGCACCCGAAGCGGCTCGGCCGCAAGGGCTGTTGCCCGTTGGGATGGCAACGTCGCATTGCAGCGTTGGGGCTGCGGTCGATGCCGCCGTCGTGATGGTGGCGGCATGTCAGGGTGCGAGGTTGCCGTTCTTCCACACGTTCGCTGCCTTTTTCTTTCTCTCTCTATCTCTCTTTCGCTCGCACTCCGTCGCTCTTTCTCTGTCCCTCTCTGCATCTGTCGCACAAAAACATTCGGCCCAAACGTTTCCTCGGTCTTTACGTAACGGGATAGGTCAGAGGGGCAGGTAGCTTTAAACAAACGTACAATCAGGATAAACCGTCGAAATCGAGAGTTATTAATAACCGTGTCTCGAAGCGGTGTGTTTGACCTCGCCGAGTTCGAAAGTAGGTAGCTTACACTCTGAAACGATGCCAAGGAGACTCGCTACTCTATTCGTCACTCGTGTAATACATTTATTTTCCCCGCGGATGTTACGTCGGTGGCGAGAAGATCGGCGGCTCAGGCCGAAATACGAAGCCCTGGGGGTTCGATCATCTGTTCCAATCTGTTGCTGACTTTTTCTCCGAGGCTTCTCTCCCTTTTATCCCTCCACCGATGCAACCCTTTTCCAAACGCATACGCCTGTTCCCAGTTCATTTTCGGCCGAGTCGAGTCGAGTCGAGTCGAGTCGAGTCGAGTCGAGTTGGGCCGGGTCGTGTCGAGTCGAGTTGGAGAAAGGAAGGAAAGGAAGAATAAAGAATAAAGTATAAAGAAGCGAAAAAGGGGGAGGGAAGAGAAGGAAAGAAAAGAAAAGAGAAGAGAAGAGGAAACGAGACAGAGCAGTTACGCGGGGCCCCCCCGATGGCCGCGCCATTGTCCTAGCTCAGGGCCGTGAACGCGGCTCGACGAATACGAGACCGCAGAGAAGAGCTGGCCGCAAAAATAGCCCGATTCACAGGGTGAGTCGAACTCGGTTGGTAGCTGCACTCTTCCGGCGAACTCGACCGGCCACCCCTTCGGCTCTCTCCCTCTTTCTCGCTCTGCCACCCTCTAGCTTCGACTTTCTACTTTCTCTCGCTCTATCTTCCCTCCCGCTCTCTCTCTGGCAGCCTCCGTTGCTCCGCAGTAGATCGATAACGGCAGCCGTGCTCTCGCACGACTCGCGCTCTGATGTACGTATGTAGAAGCCGGTACAACGTTGCTGGAAAATCGCAGAGGACGCTGGCAGGGGTTGAAAGGAAAAGAGATGCAGATAGAGGAGGCCGGGGGGAAGGGAAAGGATGTACGGTTCTAGCATCTCGAGGCCGCTCTCTCAGGGCTGTAGTCGGCCGTGCTCGCCGTACCCAGCGCGCCCCGTGCCCTGTCCCTCTCTCCCTTCCACTACCCCTGCGATTCGGCCTATCGTCGGACGGGGATCGACGGTAAATTTCTTTCGCGGCTGCGAGGAAAGAGGTTAGAGCTCGGGTAACGGTCCCGTTACGTAAGAGATGGTATCGACAGTATCTCCGATGTCAGAGATGTTGGGGCTACGAGAGATTAATCGTCGCTGCGAGACACCCCGATCTAATCTATCCTCATCCGAATCTTGCATTACCATTCGGTCATAGAAAATCCCATCTTCTAATTTAGCCTCTTGTATCTTCATTCTCGGTACAGGTTATATCTCTCTTCGTCGTTCAGACTCGACACGATCAAACTGTAGCTGTATTCTCGGCTTCGTTACGACTGCGATCGTTCTCGCGCGAATATCGTTAGCCCTGTGTCGTTCTGTCATACATATTTCATAAAGGCAGATTCGCAACGACCTACGACCATGCTTTCCGGCACGTCCCCACGAGCCTAGCTTCTGCCGTACCAGTTACCAGTACGTTTTTCCCGACTGCTTTGAATCAGGGGGTAGAGGATCGTGCACTGGGCGTGAAATAGGGGTAGAAAGTGACGTCTCGTAGCGCGAGGACATGTCCGTGCCGACAGGGCCGGCTACACAGATGCAGACCTCTCCGTGGAGAGATGGATGGCGATTTTTGCGCGTCGGTCGTTGCCACGGGGTCACGGGGCAGGGTAAAGATCCTTCGACCTCTGTATCCGTGTCAACCGCCCGTTCTCTCTTCCTCCTCCTCCTCGCGGACGAATCTTTCCCATCTCCATCATCGGGACACGGGCCCTCGTTAGAATGCAGACGCGTTACGGGAGTTTAAGCTTCGTTTTCAAGGTCGGCACGGCGGGTCAGCGTCACGACGCCGTTCCACCGCGCTGATCTGGATCGTGCGACGATCCGGGGAAGCCTTAAAACCACCACGGCTCTGAAACCAGTAATCGCACCGCGATCTCTAGGATACCTTACAGCCGGATACGCTTCTAACTATCGGCAGAAATTATTTTCACTACGAGCGCCGATCCCAACGCTGGGAAAGCAAATGGCGCCGGGCCCGCCATTACGTCTAGCTCGCTCACGCCCTCTGCGTTTGTTTCTCCAATCATCCTGCTGCCACCGTATTTCTCCTATTTCGGTTTTTCTTTATCTTTTTCTTGGTTCAAGATTTTATCTTCCTTTTCAAAATAATCGGAGGTTTCAATTTTGGATTGCGGATTTTTAATGGAGGTTTTTATTTAATCCCTTTGCTGTAAAACTGAATGCCTAGTACGTTTCGTGTCTATTTGCCCAGTACCTAGTCACACGTTAATAGCGTACGTATACGTTTGCTAGGTCGTAATTTCACGTTTGTTTCTATTTACATGAATTATTCGGTAATTAATTACAGGAAATATTCGAGTGTGTCCATATTTCACCGTATAAGATTCTTTTCCCGCCATGTTTGATCGCTTCAGTTCCGTAGGTATCGTAGTACCGGGATTAAGTCTTTGCATCCACCGTGAAGATAATACCGCGTACTTTTTCTTTATTTGCATTCCAATTTATTTAACACCGTTTAACCACTGTCGGCGTATCTTTTTCCAGCTTAACCCCCATAATATTTTTAAGTTTAACACAGTAAATGAAATTTCCCTCGACTATTTCCGATTAACGCAAGTTTAACGATCATCCGTGCCCACTGTGCATCACATTTTATCTAATCCGTTCTTTTTTCTCCCGAATCAAATTATTCCGCGTTTTTCGAATTCCGCAACGGCTTTCGGGGACTCAATTAACCCCGATTACCCGAAACATTTTATATTCCTCATCCCCTTTCTTCCTCTCCTCTCGCAATATCTCTCCGTGCCTGCGGCAATTACTCACCTCTCCCTCTGCACGTCATTCTAGCCATTACTCGCGATCCGTATATCGTTCGCTTACGTAACAGTCGCTGTACCGTGTCCTCCGGACTGGTTCCGATCGTTTTCAACCGACCACCCCGAAATCTACCCCCTCGAACCCGTATCCCCTCCACCGGAAGTTGATTCCTCGCGAATTTTAATTGAAATTTCTGCCTCCTTTTTTCCCCCATTCTCCTTCGAGTTCTCCTTTAAGGGCGCGGAATGCTCTCCGACTTGCTTGGGGGAGCGATACGTACACATACACAGGGTGTGTAACTGTTTTCCGAGACTATAGCTAGCTCCCTTCCTGCTCCCTTCCGAGCGAACCGCGTTATTTCTCCCTTTCTTTCCACCCTTCGTCCCTCTTTTCTCCTCTCGCTGTCTCTCGTCGCTGCTCTCCGTCTCTCTCGCTCCTGCGCCGCCGTCGATCCTCTCTCTCGCTTCTCTTTCGGTCGATAGCTCGTGGGGGTCGTGGAGACGCGGCGACGCCCTGCCCGACCACCCTCTTACAACTTCCCAGTGGTTCTCAGTCTCGATCTCATTCACGCTTCCTCGAATCCATGCTCGAGAATGTATAAATAATTTTCTTCGTCGCGTTTCGAATAAAATTTCCGCTTAGGTCAGACTTGAGGGATACTCTGCCGATGTTTTATACTCGGTTTTCGTTAATTTTTAATTCGAAGATGGTCGACTGGATTCGAACGAAGGTCGTCCATGTTCGTTCACCTCGAGGACGAAGGCTGGTTTTTCGGGGATCCCGTTAGGGCTGTAGTCTGTCCACGTGCTCGGAGCTATTATCTTGGGCGATTTTCTTACAATTAGACGTCTACTCGTCTGGTGAGTCTCACGGGGCAGTGTTTGCAGCAGGGACGACGCGGTCTGCAGGCCTGGACGACGCTCCCGAAGCGAGCGTTTAATGGGAAACGTTTGTAAAACGTATCGATGTCTAGGGTGCATTTATTAGTCGCTACTGTGGAGAGCTCGTCGCTCGCAGTGGTTCTCAGCTGCCACGATGCGATCGTATAATGCGTACAGACAACATTGATAATACCTTATATTTCTGGGGTTTCTTCGTTCGATTAATCGGCGTCGAAGTAAAAGTATCGTAATGGGGAACCGATTAAAAATATTACCTCGCTTTATTTTTCTCTCTTTTTCTTTTATTCTTGCTTCTCCGATTTTCCAGCTCGACGTCGCGTGTTTACGGTTCTGTAAGTGTTTAACGATGTGCAATGTTTACGGAGCAAACGACCGAGCATTTTTTAGCGCAGGTGCTAGTGAACGTTGAACGAAAATAGGGTTAGCCATCCCCGTCCGCTCCACCGAAGATAAATCGATGCTTTTTTCCCCTCTGCCTCGCTATAATTAATCTTCGCGTTGCACGGTTCGCGTGATCGACGAGACCAATCGGAAAAAGTCGCGGTTCCGTTCGGTAACTCACTCGGACACTGGTATTTGACGTTTAGAGACATTTCGATATTTATCTCGTCGAATTTTTCCATTCTGTTCACCGTTTAGCGCGATTCGCCGCGCGACCCGTTTGAATTTCCCGCGCCGAGCGGTCAACAATGGCGGAGCGAGTCGAGTCGTTCGTCGCGAACCTGTCCGTGCTCGTAGTTCGTTCAGAATTCGCGGATCGTGCGAAGAGGACGAAAGGAGGGGGATATATGCAGAGAGGGAAGAGAGAAGAAATATAAACGACTTAATTGAACGGAAGATCGGTGGGGATCCGCGATCTCATTAACGATCCATCTCGATCGATCTCCACGTTTCAACATTTACGAGCATTACTAGGTATATTAGTTAGATCCCGAATACGCGAACGTCGTTTTTAATTGCGTAGAATTAATCGCACGGTGGTTCGGAGGGAAAAAAAAAAAAAAAAAAAAAGGAAAACGAAAAAAAAAAGAAAGAAAGAAAAGAAAACGGTGGAAAAGGGAAAACACGGCGGAAGCGATGGGGAGGAAATGGGGAATTCGCGAAACGCAAGCTGGCAGGGTGGTTTTCTGCCAGAGATATCTGAAAGGTGCGAGTAAGAAACAAAAAAAAGAAAAAAAAGAAAAGCAAAGAAAGAGACGAAGAGGAATAAATTTAATATTAAGCAAATACATGAATATATTAAAAATGAATATAAATGAATATAAATATGAAGCAAATATATATATATATATATATTAAAAAAAAAATTACATATTATGTATGTAAATT
>NW_016910551.1:380945-432495 GCF_001483705.2 Eufriesea mexicana
CACACACACACACACACACACACTCGCGAGCGCGCGAGACACGGCGAAGCTACACGTGCATTCACGTTTATATGTAAAATGTATCGATTCAAATGTATCTATATATACATATTACATATATTATATATATACACATACGGCGTAAATATTCACAGTCGTTCGAGGAGAGAGAAAGAGGCGTCGAAAACGGAGAGGGACGACTTAAAACGAGAAAAAATGGAAAAAACGACAAAAAAAAGGATACAGAAAACGGAAAAAAAAGAGTACTAGGAGACGGGGAAGATATTTAAAGGAGAGGAGAGAGACACGCGCGATATCGCGACGGAATAAAAATAATAAAAACGGTGGATCGTGAACTCGAATGGCTCGGAATGGTCCGTTTGATCGCCGAGAGGTTAGGATCGGGGAGAAATGCGACAGACATAGCGTTAGGGATGAGAAAGTACGAGACGGCGGGAAACGGAGAATCATTTAAGCAGAGCGAATATGATATTTACCCGGGAGAACGAGAGGGAGCGAGAGAGAGGGAGAGAAAGGGGCGAGCGAGAGCGGGAGAGAATGAGAGACACCGAGCACATGATTAAAAGAGTAATTAAATTAATTTTATACTTTCTCGTGAACGGTTGCGAAATGCTCAAACAAAACAAAAAGGGGAAAAACAAAGCATACAAACAAAATGAGAAAACCAAAAAAAAAGTAATGAGAGAGAGAGAGTAAGAGTGAAGAGGAGGAGAGATCTTTATCTATCGTAATTAATGGACTGGCGCGTGTGGCTCATTTATGGTTGGACACGTGATTCGAGTTGGGCTCAAATCGATCGGTCGCGGATCGTCGGTGTGCTCCAGGAGCCTTTCGACGAGCCGGCTTTCCTCGTCGGGAATGATTAAAAGCAAGCGAACCAAGCCATACTCGCGATCATTGTCGTCGTCTAAAATATCGAATTTTAAATCGCGTTTCGGGAAACGAAGCTCCGAGTTCCGAGTTCCGAGCTAACGCAAATGACACGCTAAATGCGAGGGGTACGGTTCGGAAGTGGTCGAGCAAATGGAGAAATCGATCGAATTTCCATCAAATCTCGATGGAAGGTGTGAATATCGATCGTTGGGAGTCGACGATCAGGATCGGTGAACGTCGACACGCGCACAAAACGAAAATCCGTAATGGCGGACGCGGAGCGTGCAATAGGCGTTCGAGAGCGTCTGAAAATGGCTCTCGAGGGGGAGGGATGCAGGGTTGGGATAATTTTTTGGACGGGAAAGACGAGGCTGAAGTTCGTCGAATGATTTCTGGGTGCACCGGTGATTCGAGATGTGGATGAACAAAGGCGAGTGAGGGGGAGGGGGAGAGTGGAAGGGGCGAGAAGGGGTAGGTAATAGAAGAGGACGGATGGATATGGATATTTCGGATAGATGAGAGAGAGAGAGAGAGAGAGAGAGAGAACGGTGGGAAAGAGAAAAGAGAGCGAGAGAGAGAGAGAGAGAGAGAGAGAGAAAAGAAATTATTAATACAAAAATATTAATACCTAAATGCCCGGTTTATTTTTATATTTATTTTTCGATCTATGAAACGTTATAAAAGTTTAAAAGTAATATTTAAATCTAAATATATATGACGATAAATATTATATACTTACGCTCTGTGTATGATATATAAATATATATATGATTATTATTACTATTATTATTATTATTATTATTATGATTATGATTATTAATTATTGTAATGATAATAATAACAACAACAAGAATAGCAACCACACGAACAACAAGAAACAGAAAACGAACAAAACAAAAAAAAACAAGAAAAAAAGACAAAAAAAAGAAAAAGAGATAAGACGAACAAGGAACAGAACAAAAACCGATAACAAGAACAACAGGAGGATGATCGAGCGTTATCCTCGAGACTGCACCGTATTATTATTAACCGGCACGATGCCGTGAACCGATTGATATTAAAAGAAAAAAAAAAAAAAAAAAAAAAAAGTAGGAGAAAATGTGGGAAAATAAGGAAAGGAAACGCGGTGGAAAAGTGGAAAACACAACGCGCAAACGGTTCCCCATAGAACGGAAACACACGATCCGCTACACCACACACCCGTACGACAAGTCTAACCATTCCCCTTTATCGATTCGTAATAACCCCTGTAAATGCGTAAGTGCGTAAGAGACATCGACCCGCTCGTGTAACATTCCCGACGTAAGAGAAAGAATTATAATAAATAAACGAGAAGACAACTGTACCGTAGAGTTAAAAGGATCCTAGTTGCTGTAAAACAAGAAATACCATATACATATATATACATACATCTATATATATATATATATATACATATAAACATATACATATATATTTATATCAGTGTAGCGTGGTTAATCTTTTAAAAAGAAAGACGCGTATGATGGGACATCATAGGTTTTAATTAACGTAAAGACTATTAGAGGGACGCGTTTCCGGTGGTCGGCCAGTAGCATCCTAGCAATAAAGGGTTTGGTGACGTTCGCGGGAGTAGGCACGTATTCGAACGAGTCGCGATTCGTACGATCCGTCAGGGAAGATCGCGCTTAGGGGCTAATACGTCTCTTCGCCTGCTTCAGTCGAGTCGAGTTACCGTAATCCCATCGATCGGTTCCCCGCATCGCGATTTTCTTCGTTTCGCGCGATTTTACTCACCGAGGCCTCTACTTTCATTTCTCGCCAATGTAGGAATGTTTTAAACGTTTTAAATTCGAAAAATCGAAATGACCCGGGACCATTCGACGTATTTCAGAGATTGGAAATTTCATTGTTGAGTTAGAGGGTCGTTATTTTGAAAATTATTATGGGATTGTGGGTTAAGTTTTGCAGGGATTGATCAAAATCGGTTGCCGATTTTTCACTATTTTCTTCTTAATTTCTCGTTGATTCTTTACTGCTTATCGATAATTTGCCGATTTTTTAATATCGTCGTTAAAATTCCTGAAATCGGTAGCCAACTTTGTCACGTATTAATAAAATCGTTTACCGATTTTATCGCTCACTTCTCGAAACCATAGAAGGTTTCAATATTCTACAAAATATTTTCGTCAATTTTTCACCGCATTACCAAAATCGTTTCCCGATTTTCCGCCGATTTTTCTCCGCGCTCCCAAAATTATTTGCCGATTTCTCATCATATTCTGAAAATCATTTCTTAATTTTACAATACTCTCTTAAATTTCCTCCTGACTTTTTAACATTTTACAAAAATCGGTTGCCGATTTCACCGCGAATTCGCAAAATCTTCGACCGATTTTCCTCTACGCGTTTCCAAAATAATTCCCTAGCTTCTCGATACGTCTTCAAATCCCTTCATCGATCGTTCAATTGAGCGTTGTCAAAATCGCCTACCGATTTTTCGCCGCGAATTCACAATTCTGCGCATTTCCAAAATAATTCCCCAACGTCTCCAGAAGATCTCTTCATCGATTGTTCAATTCGTCATTGCAAAAATCGTTTCCCGATTTCCCGCCGATTTTCGATTTTTCCGCGCGGTCCCAAAATTCCTGGCGGCCATGATTCATCGGCGGTCCCGCCGTATCCGCATCGGTGGCCTTTTATTTTCCCGTCGCAATCCGGTAGGAAATCTGGTCGTCATTAGTCGGACGACGGTCGATCGGACGATTACCGGGTCGTGGCCGGTTTCGCTGCACAACGAGCGAAGTGAGCCGTGAAACGAGCGGCCGAGGGAGAAGCTGCCCGCTTTGGCGGAGGGTGGCGCGCGGAACGAGGCCGGAACGGCAGGAATTCGTTTACCGATAAATCCGTTCGCCGTTGCCAGAACTGGATGACGGCCGAGTGGCCAACAAACCGGAGCATCCTCTGCATTCCCCGCGCACACACACACATACCCAACTTTTCCGTCACTCGACTCGATTTCCGCACCGCGACTCGCGCGTCCCCCTGGCGGATCGAGCTCGCGTGTCCGCAACGACAACGCGGGAAGGGAGAGAAGCTATACGAGATGAAGGAAGATAGAAAAGCATTTGTTCCAACGTCGAGATGCTACTTGGACCGTGGACGATCGTCCCCTGCTATTCGATAATCCAATAAAGAAAAACGAGGAGGGGGAACGGAGAAAAAGGACGAGGAGGACGAGGATAATAGGGGAAGAGAGAGAAACGATATCCCACGTAACTGCCCAACGCTCCTATAGCCTAGTTACTTAAGTAAGGCCGCGTGCACGACGAACGAGAGACGCACGACGCTGACAGATCCGGTATATTTCGTATCCGCTAATCGAGTATGTAAGGGACAGAGGGTGAGAAGGCGGTGTGAGAAAGTAGGCCAGAGCGCGATGGTCTCGCGGTGAACGCGCGTCGACCTACCCTCGCCAGGGGGCGGTGGAAATGAAAAGGGACGGGGCGAGAAGCGGGGAGGGGAGGAACGGTTGGAACGAAGGAAGAAGAGCAGGGAAAATAAGGACGCACGGAGGTAGCCGTTGGAAGTTCGAGGTGACGATGAACGGGGTGGGGAGATAGAGGACGGGACAATGGGGACGCATCGTGTATGGCGGCTGACGGACGTTCAACCGGGACGAATCGCGACGCGAACCTTTCGCTGGGCGCGCACGGCTCCGCGGAGTAACGTGGCGCGGCGGCGCTAGTAGCGCCGGGGAGTTTCGTAATTCCTGGATCGCTCGCTCGCTCACTCATTTTCGCACTCGACTACCTAATGAACGTAATGGCTAAACGTAAAACGATTTCGCGCAGATATAAGGTGATATACACGTAAATACATAGTATATATATATTTATCGTTATCTTGTATATATATATTTATTTACATACGTATATGATATATGGTACACGATTATGATATTACGCGCATAGCTTTTCGACTGATTATCGTAACGATGAAGCACACTCCGGCGGACACACACGTACACGTATTCACACGTATGCACGCGAGAAGAGGCGCAACACGGGAGACAAAAGAAACAGGGACAACCAGGGAGAGGGGGTAAAAAGAGCGTATACACTACTCTCATACGCGTTTCGAGTGCAACGCAAACAAGTACACGTTTCATCCCCTTAAGGTGGTCCTCCGTGTGTCGAGCGTGGCGCGCGCGCGCGCGCGCGATCTTTCCGCTCCTCGTCGCCGGGGCGTTCCGCGAGATCGGGATCCTTGCTTGTTGCTGTTGACACGCGACTAATCGTCGGGTAAACGAAACGCCAGCAAGCTGTTTGCCGAGACGAAGTTTGCACGGGGCTTCGTTCGCAACTATGTATGTCGGGGTATTGATTTTTTGGTCGGCTCTCGAGTATTTTAAAGCGTAAACTTTGCCTCTTCTTAAGTAGAAACCTGGAGGGTAAGATGTAAGCCGATGAGGGGATAATGAGGTTGCAAGAAGCACAGTCTTCCTTCGATTTTGACTTTCTCGAAGATATATCAACCTGGATCACGGTTTCTCGATCCTTTTTCAGATCTGTCTTCTTGTATCTTCTTTGTTCTTGCCTCGCAGCTTTTGAAAAATTTAATTCGCGTTTTTCGTACTTTACCTGTGTTTATTTTTATAATTAATTCGTAAATTCTTGTGCGGCCCCAGAAAATCGGTCCTGGGCCCCTTGGAGGTCAGGTGACGGTCCTTGTCGAGAATCCCTGATCCAGATGCGGATTTTAAAACAAGTGGAGAGTGTATTTGGATCAACGTTATAAAGATGGAAAATTTATGTAACTTCGACGTTCCCATTGGTAGCCCTTTGTATCTCACTAGCGCCAATATGGCGGCATTGGTGATGCGCCAATTCTCTTATTCGGTCTTATTTGTATCGTCAGAAAACGGAATTTATATAAATAATATTATTCGATTTTATCTACATTTTATACAATCGATATTCCGTACGATTTTCGATTTTAAGAAAATTTCAGTATTTCGTTTGCTGTTAGTTTGGAAATTTAGTTAAAATTTCTTCGTTTAAATATTCGCCTCTGGGAATACCTGAAATCTAGCGAACGTTAGACGTGCATCGTGTTAATACCACTTCGTGACTAGTAAAATATTTCACAGAAGCTTTACCCGGGATTCGGATAATCCTGGGAAAGTCTGGGAAACGCGTGCATCCGCAACTCTCGACCGTGAAACTGCTGTCCATTCGTAGAGAAAATCGATGGATCGAAGCGACGCGTGCAGAACAGCTCGGCAAAAGCGATTTTTCAATCGAACATTCGTAGTGGCCGGGGGTTCCGGCGCCAGGCGCAGACGGCGTTGGCCATTGGCGTCGCTCGAACAATTTCCGCGCGCCCGGACCAATATCGAGAAGTATTATTCAAATAATAGGTTCCAATAGTCGAAACGTTCGAATGACGACAATATATATTTTTCTAATAAAAAGAAAGCGAGGAAAAAAGAGGAGTGAGGAGACTCGACGGTGTGGCCCTCACACGACGACATTGCCAATTAAAACGTATACCGATAATTCGATGCGAGTGAGTGGTCTAATTAACCCGTTGCCTCGCGATATTTTATATACAACGTGTGCGAGTTGTTTCCGAACAAGTAAACGTGTTGAAAGAAAATAGACAAGGTGGAAAAATATTTCGGACAAAAATTGCAAAGTACTGCGGGTGACACGTGATGCCAATAATTTTTTCCCAATATCCATCATTTCTGTTCGAAACATTTTTCCTATACTCCTGTATTATCTATTTTCTTTCTTTCAAATATTTTCGTGCTCGCAAATAACCCATACACACGTATGTGTATACGTACACGTATATAGGGTGGCTCGTTTAACTCTTCCGCTTAAATTTATTTCTTAACTGTAAATTTATTTGTAAACATTTTAGTACACGGTGTAATAATTAGTTTTCGCGTAATTCCACTTTTTCATCAAGATTTCAAGCTCGCTTCGAGTATTTTAACAGTAACGTGTCGCACCCTATTGTGGGATTTAAAAGAACACCGAGTGCAGAGTAAAATTTGTCAGTGAGGTATACTAGGTGAGTCGAGGTTTATTAAAATCAGCTTCATATTTCGATGAGAAAATGAAATAATGGAGGATCAATTGTCGCACCGTGTAGTTGGGGCGACATTCTGACACAATTTTTCACGACACCCTTTGCATTTGGCGATTTATTAAATTCCAGCGGTGGAATTAAACGAGCCACCCGATATATCGAACACCAGCATTGCTCGCGCAATTTCTAATTTAAATTCTAGTCCTAGCAGAATTTCGCCGTTAACGAGCAACTGGAACGACTGGCAGGGGGTTGAAAAAGGGGGTGGGAAGAAAATATCTCGCGAGGCAACGGGTTAAAGGGACGCGAATATGCTCGTATGGTTCTCGGGGAGGACGGTATAATTTTAGCAGGGACACGTTTATCCGCAAATTATCGCTCGGTGGCACGCGTTTCGGCCGATTTTCAACCGGCGGGCCGAATTTCCACGACGCGCGCGGATTGGCTGCCGTTCGAGCGGCTCCAATTAGTCTCGCTGTTTAATGATCGACGCCGGGGACCCCGTTATTAATTGCCGGCTCGGCCGGCGTGATTTCCGGTTATATATAGACCGAGGGTGCTATCGGATTATATTTTTACGCGGGTGAAACTCGTCGCGTGGAAGAAAGATCCCGTCGCTGGCTGACCGTTTAACCCCTTCGGGTCCTTTGTCCGTGCGGACTCCATGTTCTCTCCAGTTCCGTCCATTTTAGTTTCGCTCTATGGGGTGTACCTTTTTCCGCGACGCGGTTTAATTTCATCCCTCGCACTCCATATTTTTTCTTTTTTTTTTTTATACCTAAATGGTCGTTTTTAAAATTGGTTAAATTTTCAAGTTCTTGGAATTTATTTTTTCTTTTGCGTAGAGAAGTATTAGCTTTTATGGTATATACCTTTCCGAAGAGTTATTACGAGGGAAGGGATCCTAAGTGTCCGTTTTTTAAATTAATTGAATTTTTCTGCTTTTAAAATTTATTTTCTTTTCCTTCTAAATGATTGTTTTTAAAATTGGTTAAATTTTGAAGTTCTTGGAATTTATTTCACCCTTTGCATTCGAATTTCTTTTTTCTTTTGCATAGAAAAATATTAGCTTGGATAGTATATACCTTTTCGAAAATTTATTGTGGGAGAAGGGTATTAAATGACCATTTTTTAAATTAATTGAATTTTTCTGCTTTTAAAATTTATTTTCTTTTCCTCCTAAATGATTGTTTTTAAAATTGGTTAAATTTTGAAGTTCTTGGAATTTATTTCACCCTTTGCATTCGAATTTATTTTTTCTTTTGAGTAGAGAAGTATTAACTTTTATGGCATATACCTTTTTCAAGATTTATTGTGGGGGAGGGGATCCTAAATGATTGTTTCTTGAATTAATTCAATTTTTCAGTTTTTAAAATTTATTTCGACCCCTTCACTGAAAGAATTCTTTTTTTTTTTGACGTAGAGAAATGTTAGGTTTAATTTCATTGCTTATTAGTACGGAGGGTTGTAAAAATTGTAAAGTTTGGTGTTGTTTACTGCTATTTCCACGGGAAGAATTCGAGTAAGATTTCCAAGATTAAGTGGCATGACTATCTATACCTCAGTTGGTTTATGCCTGTCAGTTGGTCGCTTTTTGTTCACCCGTCGCGAAATTCATTTCACGGGGCCTCCGCGCTGGAATTTCTCTCGCCAAGGTTGCGACGAAGCCTCGAATCCGACGAATTTCCACGGGATTTCGAGACTAATTGACCGACAGAGCCGGTTACAGGGCTCGGGCCTCGAAATCTCCCTAAATCTCTGCCAGCGAAGAACTAAGAGGATTCTAGTTTCACCCTCGTAATAACGCCGTGGAAAGAATTTAATGCTATTATTTCTGCTACCGGTTATCATTTCCACCAGTCACGCCATTAAGACGTTGCCCGATGGAACTTTTTTGCGCGCAGTTCAACGCACCCCGTCGATGAGGAGGATCTAACGAGCGCCACTTCCGCAAAGTGTCGCCATTAATTCCGATCTAGATTCACCGTCGAACCTATCGAGATATTCCTCCATTCGACTTTCTCGTAATACTCTTAATAACGCGCGGTAATTTCCGCGGAGCGTCCGTTTGAATCAAAGGATATGCCATTTTCCTTCCACTGCGTGGTCTCCAACCGTGTTCCGATGTAGGATCCCACGTACTCGTGACGTGTATCTAGCTTCGATTCTGAAATCACGGAGTTAATTACGATTATTCGGTGATAGGCATTAAGTGGCATTTATTTGTCCACTGAACGAACTTTTCGTTACTTAGGAATTTCCATAGTTGGAAATTTAGGCATTTTGGTATTTCCACATTTAGTAGTTTCGATATTTAAAAATTTCGATATTTAGAAATTTCGATATTTAGAAACTTCGATGTTTAAAAATTTCGATATTTAAAAATTTCGGTTTTAGGAATTTCGACATTTAGAAATTTCCCTATTTCGGAGTTTCCATATTTAGAAACTTAGATGTTTAAAAATTTCCTTTAAAGATTTCCCTATTTAGAAATTTCGATATCTAAAAATTCCCATATTTACGAATTTCGCTATTTAAAAATTCAATATTCGGAAATTTCGTCATTTAAAAATTTCGATATTTTGAAATTCCCATATTTGAAAATTTCGTCATTTAAAAATTTCGATATTTTTAATTTCCCTTATTTGAAAATTTTGTCATTTAAAAATTTCGATACTTTGGAATTCCCATATTTGAAAATTTCGTCATTTAAAAATTTCGATATTTTTAAATTCCCCTATTTGAAAATTTCGTCATTTAAAAATTTCGATACTTTGGAATTCCCATATTTGAAAATTTCATTTAAAAATTTCGATACTTTGGAATTCCCATATTTGAAAATTTCGTCATGTAAAAATTTCGATATATTATAATTCCCATATTTAGAAATTTCGTCATTTAAAAATTTCGATACTTTTAAATTCCCATATTTGGAAATTTCGTCATTTAAAAATTTCGATACTTTGGAATTCCCATATTTGAAAATTTCGTCATGTAAAAATTTCGATATATTAGAATTCCCATATTTGAAAATTTCGTCATTTAAAAATTTCGATATTTTGGAATTCCCATATTTGAAAATTTCGTCATTTAAAAATTTCGATATATTATAATTCCCATATTAGAAATTTAGATATTTAAATACTCCGATATTTACAAATTTAATATTCCGGTATTTAAAAATTTGGATACGTACAAGTTTCGAAATCCAAAAAATTTGGTCTCGATAATAGGAAGGCAAGCAAGGATCATCGACGTTCGTAACGCGTTCTCCGCGAGGTGGCACGTATGAAGGCCTAAGACGAGAAAAACACCGGTGCGCGCGCGCGTTGCTCACTGACACAACCGCGAAATATACACACACGTGTACGACACGTTGAGGAAGGACGGCGATGTAACGCGATCAATTATAACAGTACAGAGATACGTTGGAATTAGCACGCACATACACGCAGACACGTGTACACACGGTAACACGAGTACTCACACGTACACGATGGCGGAATATAAAAATTATATATGATAAAGATATGATAACATTAACGACATTTAATACGCTAATAATCTACCATTTTTACCTACGTTAAATGGTGTCATCGTTCAATATTTATCTAACGGAAACCCTTCGTAAATGTTCCCCTTTCCCCCCTTCAACCCCCTCGCGTGGAAAAGTCAGACTTTTCGACCAAACCACCCCTCCCAATATTACCCGTCCTTTCCCCGCGCATCATTCTCCACGTGACGTTTTATTGTCGGCCGAGACGAGCCGTTTGCGTCTTCAATACGGAATTCCAAAGCAATAAAAGTAAAAATGAGACTACTTAGTAGTACGCGAGGCGTGTGTGAATGTGTTATGCATGAGCATAAGCGTGACACGTGGGCGAAACATGATAGGCGAAAAGGAGGAAAAGCGAGATGGAAAAGAATATGGAGAGTTTGGAAAAAGTAGCATTAACCGAGTGAGAGAGAGCGAGAGGGAAGATACGAAAGAAAGGGGAAAGAGAGTGATGGAGATACTTTGTTACATTCGATGGTTCCGCGACGAGTGAATAATGCGTAAAGGCTGTTTCACACGACGATACTTGTATCGAGACGAATTACGCCATAGTGTATTCACGAATATTGAAAATCGGTATCGTAATTTTTTGAGGTTAGGTTTGCGTTACGTTTTTATCTCTTATGACAGGAAATAGTTTATTACTTAGAATTCGTTGAAAATCGGTATCGTGATTTTTTCTTCCTTCCTTTGGGGGGAATTTGGTATACATATATATAAATTAGAAATTCCGAATATCCGAATTAGGATAATTTTATATTAGAAAATCGGTATCACAATTTTTTGAGGTTAAGTTTGCGTTATGTTTTTATCTCTTATGACAGGAAATAGTTTGTTATTTAGAATTCGTTGAAAATCGGTATCGTGATTTTTTCTTCCTTCCTTTGGGAGGGGGGATTTGGTACATGTATAAAATAGAAATTCCGAATATCCGAATTAAAGTAATTTTATATTAGAAAATCGGTATCACAATTTTTTGAGGTTAGGTTTGCGTTACGTTTTTATCTCTTATGACAGGAAATAGTTTATTACTTAGAATTCGTTGAAAATCAGTATCGTGATTTTTTCTTCCTTCCTTTGGGGGGAATTTGGTATATATATAAATTAGAATTTCCGAATATCCGAATTAGGATAATTTTATATTAGAAAATGGGTATCCCGATTTTTTGAGGTTAGGTTCGCGTTACGATTTTATCTCCTATGGGAAGAAATAATTAATTACTTAGAAGCTTTTGAAAATCAGTATCAGGATTCTTTTTGTGGGGGGTGGGGTGGGGTGGGGGATGGAATTTGGTCTATATATATAATAGAAATTGGATTATTATCTGAATTAGAATTAGTCTTTCTTTTTGTCTCTTAGAAAAGATCTTTTATTATTTATAACTCAGTGAAAATCAGTTTAGGTTAGGTTTTTCTTAGGCGTAGGGGGATGTGATTTATGTATACGGTAGTGCTTCGATTATTAACTAAATTGGAATAACTTTATTTTTTATTATAGGAGAAGATCGTTTGTCATTTATAATAATTTTGACACATAATTGACAATGTCCATTCTGGGGTACTGATACTTCTTAGCTGTCAATTCGATGACATCATTTTCGGTACAGTAAATCCATAATTATTTGGACAAATAAGATCGTTGTGTGCGATTTTTGTTGGATTTATAGCTTGATGCAGGCGTATTATAGAGTGTACTCGATAATAGGGTGAATTAGAATAAGAATGATATTAAGGTGATCCCGATAATCGAATTTTCAGTTCATCGACGTTGCGATAATCGATCGTGCTATTAATAGAGGATCCGATAATGATTATATTTATTTACGGGAATAAATACCCTAATAATTAGCAGAGGAAAAATAGCAGTGCATGAGTTATGAGACAGACTATGATAAATTATGTAGGGACGCCTATTAATCACCGTTTAAACGCGTGAGGCGAATGGTCAAAAAGATTAATCAAACTACGTGCTGTATTAGCATAAATGATCGCTCGATCATGAGGGTTCGAGGCTCTACTGATCGACGATATCGAAAATCGGTATTACGATACCTGTATCGTTTATTTATTTATTTATTTCAACTCAGGCAGCTCGAAATACGACAGAAAGGCTGTACTAATTATCAGTATCAGTGTCACTTAACCTACGTTCTCACTTAACCTAAGTTCAATCTACAGTTCGATCTAATTATGAAATAAAATATCTCAGAATCGGCGTTTAATTACATGCACGATATTTTATTTCATTTCATTGATATAGACGGGCTAACCCGTTAGTATACGATGAAAAATTTCAAATTAATCGCTAACGAAAAAATAGAAAATTAAAAAAGGGAAGAGGATTATTATTGGTAACGACAAAAAATTCTAATATAATATTAATATAAATATAAATATAAAAGAAATTATAACTAACATAATTTAACATTTTATTTCATTCATATAAATGGGATAATTCGTTAGAATTTGAAATTAATTTCAAACAAGTAAAAGGTAAAATAGGAAGGGAATTATTATAGGTAACGATCAAAAACTCTAATACAATCTAAACACAAATATAAAGTAAATTATTTAACATTTCATTTCATCGATATAGACGATTCGTTAGTACACGATGAAAGGTTTATAATTAAGAAAGAAAATATAATTATCATACGTAATGATCAAAAGCTCCGATGCAATCTCAACACAAATACCAAAAAAAGAAAAAAATAAAGAGATAAAAATCGGCAGCACTGTGTTCGACACGAGTCGCGTCGTGCGAAACAGCTTTAACGTCGGCCACGAAGTCTGCGATGGACGTAGATGGCGCGCGCCTAGACGCGGAAAGGAACTCCTCGTTTTCCCCCTCCCGGCCCGTTCGCCGGTTGCCTGCCGGTCGAGGCAATCGAGATCGGCCGATCTTCCACGGCGACCCTAATTCCCGGTGGCTCCGCTTCTCCCCGGATCACGGCTACGCGGAACCGACGTCGATCTCCGGCCGCGACGCAGATTGACGAACGTCGCGAGTCCTCCGGCATCCACTCGCCTAACGATCCACCGCGAACGGAACGCCACGCAGATTTACCTTGCAGATCAGATTCACCCTCGCCGCCGATCGCTGGGGACGAAAAGCTCGCGAGGTATCCACGAGTCACCGTCCGTCTTTCTCTTCTGCGTCCCGCGATCTCTCACGGGAACAAAGGGGTAGACAGACCGGGTCTGCGAGCTTTATACTTCGCGTCCGCGGTGTCCGGGGAACGGCGTACGGTCGGCCATCTTGCAACACGGTTCACATCTAACCTTTTGCCACGATCTATACATTTTTTCAATTTTTATCAAAGATTCCATGCTCGACGTTATCGCTTTGATTACTCGATTTTTCATTTTACAGAATCTTTCATATTTTCGTGCACTAGTCGTGCGTTGGTACACACTAAACCTAACCTCAATCTTCGGTCTAAGCATTTTTTAAATTTTGATCAAAAATTCCGTACTCGACGTTGTCGCTTTGATTACTCGATTTTTAATTTACCTTTTCATATGTTTTTTCCAGAGTCTTTTATATTTTCGTGCACCAGTCGTGCGTTAGTGCACACTAAACCTAACTTTTAGTCACGATTTAAACATTTTCTATATTTGGATCAAAAATTCAGTACTCGACGTTATCGCTTTGATTACTCGATTTTTAATTTACCTTTTCATATGTTTTTTCCAGAATCTTTTACATTTTCATTTCACTATTCGTGTGTTGGTGCACACTAAACCTAACCTCAATCTTCGGTCTAAATATTTTTTAAATTTTGATCAGAAATTTCGTAGTCGATTTTATCGCTTTGATTATACGATTTTTCATTTTCCTTTTCATATTTTTCCTTATTTTGAGGATCTTTTATTTTTTATCTGCCAGTCGTGCTAGGTTTAATGTTAATCCATGGCATCGTTTAGGTTACTCTATACTGCATTCATTGAGGATTGTCAGGAATATGTAAATATAAATGAATGAGATTAGGATCAAGAGACGAGATTTGATCTAGGTGTAAGATGGAATATTTAGAGGAAAATTTTGGTAGCCTTATACGCGAGGGTCCGTGTTTAGGACGTCTAAAAGTCGCCCCTGAGAATTCACGTTCAGCAGTCGCTAATCCTCGTGCGCAACGTTTTGTTTATATTTCTTGCCAATTCTCGTCGAACGGAAGTCTGTCGAAACCGAAGTCTAACGGTTTAGAGGCGTGTCTCGTAGCCGGAACCGATATAAACATCATAGGTTAGGCTCGTGGTTAAATTTCGACGACGTCTTTCCGTCTCAGTTGCGTGTTATTCTTCGTTGCGTTCGGACGTGTGACCGACCTCGCTGTTGATTATGGCACCATTCGTTTCTTCCTTCCATTATCTGCTACGATTACCGTTATCGTCATTCCTGTAAGTACTTATCATTTTTGTAGGATTAATATTTTATTTCTATTGTGACTGTTATTTGTTTATTATTATTATTATAATAGGGGTCTTAACGTTTAAAGTCTTCGGGACTAGGTGGGTTAAAGACTATACCACCATTTGCTTAGGCTTTTATGCATGGTGGGATACGTTTTAACTCACTTAATCACGAAAAGTTCCTCGTGATTACTGTTTTATTTAACCCTTGGCAGTCGAGATGCGAGAAATCTTGAAAATCGATATTAATCGAAATAATTCGACGTGTTAATTACTATACGATCTTTTATTCACTGCTGAGAGTAATATCATCAGTTTTATAGCAGAGAAGCTTCGAACTTGCCTACTCTTCTCTAGCCAGAAAATCGTCGAGTGCGAAGGATTAATATTAAAGTAGTATTAAAATATTATAATACTTTATTTAATGTTTTTCATTCGGTCGACGATGTTAGGAATAGCGAAATTATCGTTTTGGCAGAAATTAGGTATCGTGTGATTATGTTCGTTCCACTCCGTAATGTTCCGTGCAATTAGGGGTTCTATTTTCTTTAAAATCGCGTGCCTCGAAGATTAAACAAGCAAATGATTATTATAGGTGTGTTAGAATTAGGAACCTTCTAGATCTCGAAGCTGTTTCGCGATTAAAAAATTCCGCGAGAAAATCGGGTTCTTGAGAACCGTGTTGCAAGATGGCCGACAGTAGCCATTTTAACACCAGAACTACCAATCTATAACGTGTACCTAAATATACTACGAGCAATTGCTATTAATTAACATGATACAATGAAAATAAAAGAGCATACGTAATCGTGACCCTATTTGATGAAATCTCAGTATAGATGAGATTAATTTGCTTAACAAAAAGCAATTGCGAAAATAAAATGTCGGAAACAAATCGTTCTGACCCCCATGGTAGTTCTAGTGTTAGGCTACTTCGATTCCGAGAAGCCATGATCCTCCTTTCAGCCGTTCTTTCACCCTCATGTCTCGTCGTGCATCCTTGTGCACTTCCGGTCCAACCTCCGCCACGGAGTCCTTTGCTACCCTCGAGGAACGATCTCGTGTCGTCCCTGGCATCGTCGCCATTTTGAAAACGGTAGAATCTCGACGATTCGTTGCGGATGTCGTTCACGCGGCTGTGCTGGAACGTCCTGGAACGATTACGTGGCGAACAGTGCATTCGGGATTCAGGGACACTCGGTTTTAGGTTAGGTTGCCGTTAACCTGTGAATCCTCGAGGTATTCGAGGGCGAATACCTCACGTTTGAGGAACTTGCGTGACGATGGCGTGTTCTCGATTAAAACGTGTTTACGTTCTGGGAATATTCGTGTCCCCTGGATATATCCGCGTTCGGTGTTTATATAAGTACGCAAACAGTGCATTAAATTATCGCGTTCGGACGACGGTCGCTGCAGTGAAGCATCGTTGCTGAAAAGTATTCGCGTTCTGGGAGTATAAGTGTCTGTACGTGAGACAGACATCGATCGTCAGAGGAACAGTCGAGTTTATGGGATATTTTGTTCGAACGGTGTCTAGATTCCTGAAGGATGTCTCTGTTTAGAGAGTGTCCAGGTGAGAATCGTCTAAATTTTTCCTAGAAAATGTCTAGCTTTGAGAACTGTCTGTGGGTATGCTAGGGTTGACAACAATATCCTCAGCTAGGAGATATCTAGGTTCCTGATCAGCACATCTGTGCGAGACGTAGCCAGGCTCGAGATCAGGCTCTGCGTAAGATATACTTAGGTTCGAGATTAACATCTCTGCATAAAATATGCTCGGGTTCGAAAACAGGATTTTCCTTTGAGAGAAACTTAGGTCTGAACTTAGGTGCATCTCTATTTTACTGATACCTAGATTCGGGAAGAGGGATATCTAGCTTCGAGACCATTTTCGTTTAACTAATACATACTTGGTTCTGCGTGTATGCTTATATACATTTGTCATGTATCTTCATTAAAGAAATAGGATCAAGAACAGGATCCTCGTTTAGGGTAGACCTGGGTCAAAGTCTATTCTCGTTTAACTAACACATACAGGTTCCATGTATATATTTATATACATGAGTTCTAGAACATCAGTGTCATCGTGCAACCCCTAGATTCTAGAGTCTAAATTTGAACAGTGTCATTTAAAAAATATACAGGATCAGGAATAGGATCCTCGTTTAGCGTAGACCCAGGTTCAAGACCAATTTTTGTTTAACCCATACATGGGTTCCAGAACAGATATGGTTTATAGAATCTCTAAGTGTAGGTTTGATTAACGTTATTTGAGGAATACACAGGATCAGGAACACGATCCCTGTTTAGGATAGGTCTAGGTTCGAAACCATTTTTGTTTAATTAGTACACAGGTTTTAGAACTACTGTGCGTAATGGAACCCCTAAATTCGTGAGTCCAAGTTCCACTATCGCCATTTGACTAATACCCAGGTGCCTGAACACTTTTTGCTACATGGAACCCCTGGATTCGAGAGTCCAGGTTCAATTATCATTCGAGAAGTATATACATTCGAGAATTTCGGTTCAGCTATCGTTATTTGAGAGATACCTAGGTTCCTGGACATTCTTTTCTTCATGGAATCTCTAAAGTCGAGAGTCCAAGTGCGACTATCGTCGTTTGACGAATATCCAGGTGCCTGAACACGTTTTGTTTCATGAAACCCCTAGATTCGAGAGTCCATGTTCAATTATCATTCGAGAAATTCGGTTCAGCTATCGTCATTTGAGAGATACCTAGGTTCCTGAACACTCTTTTCTTCATGGAACCCCTAAATTCGAGAGTCCAAGTTCGACTATAGTCATTTGACAAATTCCCAGGCACCTTTTGCTTCACAGAAGCCCTAAATACCAGAGGCTAGGTTCATTTATCATTCGAGAATCGTGATTTATGGAGCGTATTAACTCGAGAACAGCATCGTGGTGTAAGAGTCCCTGTAATAGGTGGAAAAGTGTGATTCTCGTTCGGGGACGTTCTAAATTCCGCCGCGTGGACGATCGAGAGGAGCGGATCGCGGCGCGGAGGCGATCGCTAATAGGCACGTGAGAGGCTGGGAAAAACAGAGGTGCAAACCGCCGCGGGCAACGATAACAGAAGAGAACCGTGGACAGCAGCGTCGTCGACGAACTAAATTGCTCCTCTCTTCGAGCCATGCATATGCATACGTACATGCAGATCCTCAGCGATGGCCGTGCCTGCCCGGAACTTCCTGTTTTCTGATTGCGCGCGCGCAACGCGGCTGTAGACAGGGACTGGATAGATTATTATTATACGATTGCCGTAATATTTTTCTAATTTATCGGGAAATAACGTCGGAGGAAAGAGAAGACGTGAGAAAAATGGGGTTCAAAAGTGAAATAAAACGTGAAAGAGAGAAAGAGAGAGAGAGAGGGGGGTGAAAAAGGTGAGAGAGAGGTAGAGGTGAGAGGAACGAGAGAAGATTGGAAGGTGAAAGAGGATGAAAACGAGGGGACAGGGAGAAAGACAGAGAGAGCGTGTGTGCGACTGCGTGTGTGCATGGTGGAGAGAGAAAGAGATATGTATATTAGAGACGTGAACGTAATCTACGTAATTATACGATGTATATTTAACGAGTAAGCCGAGAGGCATCGGGATATTTTGTAAAATTTCTTAGTGATCGATTTTCTCGCGAGGAGAGTTTAAACGAAAGAAAGAAGAGGAGAGGAAACGGAAAATGCACACGTACTACACGCATGTACACGTACATACACACATACACGCGAGATGGAGAAGATAAAAGAGGATTGAGACGAGTCGTAATAGGTACTTCGTAAAAAGTTGCATAAAATTGCATATCCTGCCTGTAATAACGTATATGTGTTAATTCGAATGATTGTGTCGTATATCGATTATATATTTATATATTGCTTTATGTATGTAGGATATATATATAAATATATATATATAAATATATATATAAAATAATATATTGAAAGGAAAAATATATATTATCTTCTACAATACGGTGTAATCTTTCATTTCGTTCGCCACGTCTGACCGATGCAATCTGTTTCTATCGACACGCTTCCGACGCCAATGTCTTGCATCTCCACGATGTTTCTTCGCTCACAAAGCTCGACACGCCGCTTCTTTGCGATGTTATTCGTTTCCGACGATATTAAGAAAAAGCAGCGTCGATTTCAATCGTTGCAATCCCCGCTGCGCGATGCACCGTTGACCGCCACGCGCCGCACCACGTGACGCGCCGGCCGCCATCTTGTCGAGGCGCGCGCCGCGCGAAATGGCCGCGCTCGGAAGTACTCGCCGTCTAACCTCAACGTCGAACATTCCTCGCTCTATAAACCGACATTCCGTGCTTTCTGCACGTCAAACGCTAATCTTTACCTATCGTCTATCACGCTACTGTACAATTACGTTTATTACCTAGCATTGTCTTAAGTTCAGAGCCTTAAGGTCACTTCGCGGCGACGGTATAGGCCGATTTTTCTCGAATAAGAGAAATAAGAGAAATTTTTCGCGATGGCCGAGAAATTCGGCAAATTCGAGGGAACCCGTGTCCCAGCGAGGTGTCGCGCGGCGATTGGTCAACGCGTGCGTCGGGACGCGATCGGCTCGTCGCGCTGCGATACGCCTGGAGTCGAAACGTGGCCTGGCCGGGCGGATTAGGCCGGGAAACACGCGACGATGAGGCTTCGAATACGACAATACGCGACACGGACGGTGTCGCGACACGTTCGGACAATTTTCTCCCGAGAGAACTTCGTGGACGACCATATCAAAACTCTCTGTGATCAACGAAGACTGATCGTCCGTTTCCGCTCGAAAGAAAAATTAAAAAGAAAAAAAAAGGAAAAAAAGAGAAATACGAAAATGACGAAAAAAAAAAAGAAAGAAAGAAAGAGGAGAGAAATTTGTAAAGAGAGAGAGAGACAGAAGAGAAGATTAAAAAAAAAAAAAAGGATCGAGACCGATTTCGAGATGCCGTGGCGACGCACAATTTTCGTAAGCGCGAGCCCGATCAACGCGCGCGGCGTTATCAGGCTGGCGCGATTAGGGTGTCGAGGAGTGATCATATGGGAGTAGCGACGCGCGATTCTCTCTTTCGTCTTCCTCGTTTTCTCTTCGGTTGCTTTTCTCTCGCGTTTTCTTGGCTTTTCGCTGGAACGCGGCTCCGCGACCCTTAACGGGGCAACGTGCGGGCGCGCGACACGTAGAGAGGGTTCAGACGAGGACAGGGAAGAAAGGGAAGAGCGAAGAGCGTGCCGTGGGATGCGAAAGGTTCGAAGCGGAGAGTGAGTGAGTGAGAGAAAGAGTGAGAGGGAGAGAGAGAAAGAGAGAGAGAGAGATACTAATTAATAGATACGTATACTTGTCTTAACGAAAGAGCCAAGATTTAAATAATTCCGACATATTAAACGAAACTGTACGAGTTTACAAATATATATATATATGACTATAAAGATATGTGAGGTGGAAAATAAATATGCATATAATATATACATATATATATATATATTTATGAAGAGATGGTATATATCGTAAGATGAGAATGATGCGTCTATGTGACAGCGATTTATACATAAGAGCGTACGTGCATGTACAAAGAGAATAAACCTTGTGTGTAAATCTCTGTGGTTATATACATACATATATTCGCCACGTAATACGTATATAATTCGTACGAGCCGTAAAATGTATTAGTACATTCCGTAGATCATCGAGTTCATTATGCAAGAAACCTCTATTGTATCTGTCAGAAGCTGCGGATATGTGGATTAACATGGACCCCGGCATTCGTTCCACGTCACACGAGATTTCATTCATTTTTACCACACACTTACCACACCCTTTCACGTTCCAACTAATCGAGCGGTTCCGCGCGAGATCGCGAGGGGATCGTTCGCTCGCCGATTTCCCACCCTGGTTACCCGACGCGAACGCCGAACAAACGCGATCGAGAGGATTAGGTGCGAAGTGGAGGGGGAAAAGGGGGAGGAGAAAAAATCATTGGAAAAGCGAGCATAATTCAGCACGAAACGAAAGGTTGATCGAAGGTACGTTCCAATTAAGAGTTCTCGTCTGGTTCATTAAAAGTTAAGAATCCCGGCATTTTTGCCAACCAGTTCCAACATGGCGGCCGCCGCTTCAACCCCCTGCACTTGATTCCCGCTCTTGAATTGTTCGAATTAGTTGCAAGATTATTTTACTTGTATTTTTCAATTATTTTTGGTTAGAGGTTCCCCTTTCTCGCGGGAGATTAGGTTTCTCAGGATTTTGAATTTTGTATTTCTTTGGCGTCGAATTTTCCTTATTGATTTTTCCTAATTGAAAAATTATTTTATTTGTATTTTTCAATTATTTGATTTTCCACGCTGATTTTTCCTAATTGAAAAATTATTTTACTTGTATTTTGCAATTATTTTTGGTTAGAGATTCCCCTTTTTCACGAGAGATTGGGTTTTCCAGGATTTTTAATTTTTGAACGCTTCTTTTCTCGTCGATTTTCCACGCTGGTTTTTCCTAATTGAAAAATTATTTTACTTATATTTTTAAATTATTCTTGGTTAGAGGTTCCCCTTTCTCGCGGGAGATTAGGTTTCTCAGGATTTTGAATTTTGTATTTCTTTGGCGTCGAATTTTCCTTATTGATTTTTCCTAATTGAAAAATTATTTTATTTGTATTTTTCAATTATTTGATTTTCCACGCTGATTTTTCCTAATTGAAAAATTATTTTACTTGTATTTTGCAATTATTTTTGGTTAGAGATTCCCCTTTTTCACGAGAGATTGGGTTTTCCAGGATTTTTAATTTTTGAACGCTTCTTTTCTCGTCGATTTTCCACGCTGGTTTTTCCTAATTGAAAAATTATTTTACTTATATTTTTAAATTATTCTTGGTTAGAGGTTCCCCTTTCTCGCGGGAGATTAGGTTTCCCAGGTTTTTGAATTTTGTATTTCTTTGGCGTCGAATTTTCCTTATTGATTTTTCCTAATTGGAAATTATTTTATTTGTATTTTTCAATTATTTGATTTTCCACGCTGATTTTTCCTAATTGAAAAAAATCCCGGCATTTTTGCCAACCAGTTCCAACATGGCGGCCGCCGCTTCAACCCCCTGCACTTGATTCCCGCTCTTGAATTGTTCGAATTAGTTGCAAGATTATTTTACTTGTATTTTTCAATTATTTTTGGTTAGAGGTTCCCCTTTCTCGCGGGAGATTAGGTTTCCCAGGTTTTTGAATTTTGTATTTCTTTGGCGTCGAATTTTCCTTATTGATTTTTCCTAATTGAAAAATTATTTTATTTGTATTTTTCAATTATTTGATTTTCCACGCTGATTTTTCCTAATTGAAAAATTATTTTACTTGTATTTTTCAATTATTTTTGGTTAGAGATTCCCCTTTTTCACGAGAGATTAGGTTTTCCAGGATTTTTAATTTTTGAACGCTTCTTTTCTCGTCGATTTTCCACGCTGGTTTTTCCTAATTGAAAAATTATTTTACTTATATTTTAAAATTATTTTTAGTTGGCAAGTTCCCCCTTTTTGCGGGAAATTAGATTTTCCTGGTTTTTGAATTTTTAAACGCTTCTATTCTCGTCGATTTTTCACGCTAATTTCTCTTAATTGAAAAATTATTTTACTTATGTTATGAAATTATTTTTGGTTAGAAAATTCCCTTTCTTTCGCAGAAGATTAAGTTTCCCAGGTGTTTGAATTTTGTATTTCATTAGCGTCGATTTTCCTCACTGATTTCTCCTAATTGAAAAATTATTTTTGGTTAGAAAGTTTCCCTTTCTCGCGGGAGATTAGGTTTCCTAGGTTTTTGAATTTTTAAACGCTTCTTTTCTCGTCGATTTTCCACGCCGATTTTTCCTAATTGAAAAATTATTTTGCTTATATTTTAAAATTATTTTTGATTAGAAAGTTTCCCTTTTTCGCGGGAGATTAGGTTTTCCAGGTGTTTGAATTTTGTATTTCTTTGGCGTCGATTTTCCACGCTGATTTTTCCCATCTATACTGCAGAGCTGTGCTTTTATATCGGCATAAATCGGCCGAAAGTGCTGCGACTCCTCGGCAACCCCAGTCGCGAACAGCCAGACGCATGAATCTTCCCTCTATTGGTTTATCTGCGGGAAACGAACGGTAAGAATCCCTCCTCGTGACAGGTCTTGACCTCCGTGTCACGTTGCGAACGATTTTCGAGCAACGCGGAAAGTAATTTCGAGAAATACGCTTCTTAAGACTGGAGGAAGCTCGAGTTAGGGATGAAGAAAATGGACGTTAAATTAAATTAGATCGGAATTAAGTAATATGGAAGTTTAAGGGCTAATGGCGGAAGAAATCTGGAGAAATACCTTTTTCAAGTCTCAAGGAAACCCGAGGCTAGGGATAGGAGCGAAGAAAATGGAAGTTAAATTAAATTGAATTGAAATTAAATTAAAATTAAATTAAAATTAAATTACATAGAAGTTTGGGAATTAATTTAAGCAGCACGAGTCATTTTACGTTGACAAAATTAATTTGCTTCGAAAAATTTGTACACACAATAGTGTGTCCACTTTAGCGTCCACGGTCAGGATGAACACGACACGTATGGGGGCAAGGGATTTCTTCGAGTTCGATTGGAATCACAGAAAGGGATGAAAGTGAAAGTGGACGGTACCTTATGCGAATATAATACCAAATGCCAATTAAAAGAGTGCATATATGTAGGGATCGGTTTGGGTGGATTGGCTAAAATAGCGCTGTTTTACTTCTTAATAAAATACAATAAGCTTACACGTAGATTGACGACTATGAAACAAGAGAGATTCACTATGGGCGCGTTCGACTTTGACTTCTTACCGACATACTCTTAGACACTAGCTTAAGAACTCTTGGAGACCGTTAAAGACGGTAGACTGTTCATGACTGACGACTGTTCTCGAGACTATGCAGACTACCAGTAGGTTGGATGGTACTGCAAGCGTTAGACGATCTATTCTACAGCCTGTAAAATTCTATAGGTTCATAGGCTGATTGAATAGACCTATTTATCGATACAGTAGATAGCTATACTTACTACCACTAGGTTGGATGGTACTGCAAGCGTTAGGCGATCTATTCTACAGCCTGTAAAATTCTATTCGTGCCCTTGCACCCTTATTTAAAGCATTCATGCCCCTTTCCCAAGCGTCCTCCGTGGACCAGGTACTTCAATCACTCTGGACGCATCCCTAAACTTTCGTTCAACCCTACCATAAACATTTTTTACAGTTAATTCGCTTGCATACGGTCACTTCCACCCTAAGTCCAATGTGTTTGCACTATATATTCTACAGTTAGTTGAATAGACTTATTTATCGGCGTATAGATGGCTGTATATGCTAATAGCTTTGAATACTACTCTATACGGTAGCTGATCTATTCAATACCCTATAAAATTCTATAGATTCTACAGTTAGTTGAATAGACTTAAGTGCACTTGGCGTACTTATTCCAATCCTACATATATGCATTGTACAAAGTGTTTATGGATCGCTCAGAGAAGTGAGGGCCCTGGACGCAATGTGCTAACTTATTTTTTAGCGAGAAAAATTCTTCGCATACCCTACGTACCACGAGTAGTCATTTGACCTGACCTCGTATTACACACCTAAGAATAAAGTACCACTGGCACGTTTAGCGTCAATCACCACGAAAGAAGGAACGAAAATTAGCACAACAGGCGTTCGCGATTTTCCTCTAAATAAATTCCAGTGGAAATGCTGCGAGTTGGCCAGGGGAGCCGAGAATCGAACGGCACCCCTTGGACCGTGGCCGAGGACCACACCCTCCTCGGGCCTGCACTCACCCTCGTCGCGATCCGTTCCCGCCGCAACGTGATAAATATACCAATGTCTACGCACACGCGCATAGATATCTGCTTCCCGGATTCCCAGGCGAATGAAAATGCAAGAGAGAAGGAGCTTCGAAGAAGGAAGAAGGGAAAACCGTAGGTCTCTGAAGGGTTCCCCACCTGGTCCGTTCCTCTTTTCAACCCTTCCTCTACTCGTCCACCCGTTTCGCGATCCTCTCGTTCCCCATTATTAGCGTTAACGAGGGATTATGCAGAGGAATCCGATTTCGCGAAGGAAATTTCCAAATAAAAATTCAAAACTCGATTCAAAATGTAGGAAATGATTTTAGTAACTAGGCGCTTTGTTCCTTAGTACAGGTAGCCCTCCTACAACACGGAATCCTATAACACGGTTTCGCTTTAATACGATAAGAAAATTGCAGAAACCTTTGTACAATACTGTATTTCTACATGAGCAGTGACGACGAAGAAATTTATTAAATTAAAGTTGCGTTAAATTAAAATTATATTTTTTTTTCTTGTTTTGTGTTGCACATATATTTATATTTTTAACAAAAATTAAGTTGTTTATATAGACTCTAAAAAGGAATGTATTTTTAGTAAGCTTTCGGAACGTAACCCCCTTTTTCGTACTGCGTCTGGGTCTCATACAACACGGTTTCACACAACACGGCATTTTATAAGAACCTATCTACCGTGTTATAGGAGGGTTAACTGTAACTCTTTTATTCCTTTCGTACGCTGGTCCCGTAATCCCTGGTACCCCCTCTCCGTCGCCTCGTCTTCGCGTGTCCGTAGCCTCTTCGGCTGAGTTTCGGTCCAGGCACCCCCGTTTGGCGTCTAAACATCCCCATCTGTGGCTGTTGTCTTTGGGACTCGACGATGCCTTCCTAGAACTCCAACGAAGGGCTTCCTCTCATCGGAAGACAATGGGCAGCGGTGAAAGTTGCCCACAAAAATAAAAATAAAAATAAAAATGAAAATGAAAATTCAAAATCTCTCATTTTTCCAAACTTCGCATAGTAAACGTATCATATTGAACATCCTGGAGACAGAAGACGAAGAACGAAGGCTTCAATGCGAGCTGGATTAATGATCGATCTCTGCCGAGGATCGAGGGGGTGGAAGAAAGAGAGGGGGGCAAATAGAGGTAGAAACGAGAGAGGAAAAAGAGAGAGAAGATAGGAGAGAGAATAGAAGGTACTTGGCTTATCGCGATTCGCTAATTAGCGAGCCTGACCGGGGTACTCTCTCGCGATTACGCGGGACTCACCCTCTTCGTAGAGGGCGCCACTCACACGCGTGCTCCCCTGCGTCGGTGTGTGCAGCAGGGGAATAACGGTGGAGGTGGGAGCCGATAACGTACGAAACAAAGGTAATTAAATAAGAGACCTCTGGCGGGAATGAAAATGGAGAGTAGGATGAAAGGAATGCAAGCGAGGGTGCCAAACGCGGGTCTTGGACGTTTTGGGAAGCGGGAATGATGGTAGGAAAATGGCTGCTATCGGTGTTCCTCATTTCTCGACGTTTTCCCGTTTTCGTGGGATACGAGAGTATGCGATATATACGGGGAAGCGCGGGACAAGCGCGGAATATTCCGCGAGCCACTACTGTCGCCTATCACCGAGCGCGGAATAATCCGCGAGCCACCACTGTCGCCTATCACCGATCGCGGAATAATCCGCGAGCCAGGACTGTCTCTTATCACCGAGCGCGGAATAATTCGCGAGCCGCCACTGTCGTCTATCACCAACCGCGGAATATTCCGCGAGCCACGACTGTCTCCTATCACCGAGCGCGGAATAATCCGCGAGCTGACTTTTTCCATTACCAGTTGCTGAATATTCTTCATATGCCACAGATCACGTTTCATCCCTTTTGCGAGCATCTCGTCTATATCAGTTCATTATATTCTTAACAAGTTTTACTTTTGTCGTGAAAATCCTTTTAACTGCCACTATGAGTAGGTGCTGATACGCGCACGGTGATACGGGCTAGTCGTCAGTTGAACACGGCACCTTAAGTAGAACCACGATGCAAATGGGTTATATTAAACTGACTTTTCGTGAATCGACAATATGGAATAAAATTTTGTCATACGGAGCTGGATTTTTGGTGAAATTCGAGTTTCGAGATTCGTTAGGTTGCCGTTTAGGTTACTTCCTTTTTTTTTTTTTGGTGATATAATCGTATGACGAACGCGGGGAGACGTACATTGATTAATTACCGACGTTTATAAATTGTTTGATAATTTTTGAGAATTTTTCATTGGAATATATGACGCACTCGGTTTTCGATTAAATTCCCATTTTTCGCGTAAAAATAAATTAATATTCGTATCTGTGCCAATAATTGTGAAAGTGGCATAAGTCAACGGTCTGAAAGGAATGATTTTATGATTTATTTTGTTATTCATTTGTATCGCGATATAGTAAATCTGTTTTATAATAAAACAGCGAAAAGTTCAATCGTTAGGTCGAGTTTGCAGCTTTGCTGTTATTAATTTTATAATTTATGAGGTATTTGAAAAATAAGCGAAGCTTTTAATATTTCGAAAGCAAATATAAGTGACTTACACCACTTTCGCAATCAATATCATTTATCATAATTCGTAAGTCTGGCTGAAAATAATTTAATTTTAAGAAACCCAACAGTATCCTGAATAAAATATCTGTTTGAAAAATATTCAGGCTTAACTGTGATAATAATAAGGAATTTAGGGAAAAATAACAAGATTTGGGATGATTTTTCTATAACAAAATTCGTGAAAATGCAGGGATTTTCGAGAAATGATGCTCGGGTGGAGACACTAATACACGCATGCGATATGAAAACGGGGTGTACCCGCGCGTTCAACCCCAATGAGAATCAAACGAGCGAGAAGCTGGGAGAAAATGGTCGCCAAGATGTGGTGAAAAATCCATCGAGGGTGGAACAACGAAGCGGGGAATTCCGGAGAGGACGAGCAAGCATTCTCTAATATCGCAGGATTTTCAGGCGATTATTTCTCTGCCGAGGAATTATGATGTTTTGTCGAATTTTCCTGCAATTCGATGCGTATTTCCTAATGAAAGAGGTTCCATTTTCCAGCAATTCGACAAAAGGTTCCATTCTCCAGCAATTCGACTGACGATTCCATTTTCCAGCAATTCGATACGTATTTCTCAATACAAGAAGGTTTCATTTTCCAGCAATTCGAAAGAAGGTTTCATTTTCCAGTAATTCGATACGTATTTCTCAATAAAAAAAGGTTCCATTTTCTAGCAATTCGAAAGAAGGTTCCATTTTCCAGTAATCCGATACGTATTCCCCAATAAAAGAAAGCTCTGTTTTCCAGCAATTCGAAAGAAGGTTCTATTTTCCAGCAATTCGATACGTATTTCTCAGTACAAGAAGGTTCCATTTTCCAGCAATTTGAAAGAAGGTTTCATTTTCCAGTAATTCGATACGCACTTCTCAATAAAAGAAGGTTCTGTTTTCCAGCAATTCGAAAGAAGGTTCCATTTTCCAGCAATTCGATACGTATTTCCCAATGTAAGAAGATTCCATTTTCTAATAATTCGATGCGTATTTCCCAATGCAAACAAGGTTCCATTTTCCAGCAATTACACGTGTATTTTCCATAATGAAAAAAGGTTCCATTTTCCAGCAATTACACGCGTATTTTCCACAGTGAAAGAAGGTTCCATTTTCCACCAATTCAACGCGTATTTCCCAATAAAAAAAAGTTCCATTTTCCAGTAACTGAGGGCGTATTTCCCAATGATAGAAGATTCCATTTTTCCAGCAATTCGACACGTACTTCCCAATGATACAAGATTCCATTTTCCAGCAATTCGATGCGTATTTCCCAAGCAATTCGACGCGTACTTCCCAATGATAAAAGATTCCACTTTCCAGCAATTCGACTCGTATTTCCCAAGCAATCGACGCGTATTTCCCAAGCAATCGACGCGTATTTCCCAAGCAATTCGATACGTATTTCCCAAGCATTTCTACGCGTATTTTTCACAATGAGAAAAGGTTCCATTTTCCAGCAATTCGATGCGTATTTCCCAATGAAAGAAGGTTCCATTCCAGTTAATCATTCACACAGAAAAATTTTTTCGCTACAAAGACACATCAATGCGAAGCTTTTTCTATATTTTTCTAAACTCAATCATACAATTTATGCAAAAATATACCATTTATGCTAACGCTAAACTTACCACAACCTAGCTTACCGTTTTCAAAACATTCATCAAAAATTCCACGTTCGCGATTTTTTCTTACAACATACGTATAATCATGTTTCAAAATTCTTTTATTTTTTTTAGGATTCCGATTCAATTTGTTTAGGGTTTAGCATTAATAGCAGGGACAAATTAGATAAATTACCTAGGATGGGGTCATGGACGTATTCGCAGATTCGAAAAATTATTTTGTAGTTAATATTGGTTATCGATTTTTGGAATTTCGATGTCTCGTTCATTTTCCAGAAATATGCGAGAAATTTGAGGTTAACATGTGCTGATGCGAAGCGAATTCTCCCGCGTTCCACCCCTAAGACAGTCGATCATTTTCAGAAGGAGCGACTAATGATCGCATAACTCCGCAATACGTATTCCCATAACCGAACAGAAAATTCGTATATACGATTATATGCATATACGTAATATACTATATATTTCTATGCATAAATATATGTCATATACCGGGTGTCTCCGAGAAACGTGTGCAACCGAGCACCAGGTGATACCAGGTGACTATTATATATTATATACAGGGGATGACACGTAACTGTTGCCATAATTTTTTAGACACATAATCGGCATTTCATCTGCTATATAATGCAGTATAAAAATTTCCAAAATCTAGATCTTTTCGATAAAAATCGAAGGTCATCTCGACTTTCTTATACGACACCCTGTATTTTTGACTTCATATTGCTACTGCCGATATAAATACGAATTCATTGAACTATTGTAATATGATTTTCGGATGACCTTGGCTTGAGAAATTTAGGTTTGTGATACCTAAGTTGGGAAACCTAAATTTTCACAGTGAATGTCATTTGAAGGTCATAATATAGGAGACTATTGAATTTGTATTTTTATCAACAACAATCACCCAAAATCAAAAATATAGAGTACCATAAAAAAATTCAAGGTGACCTTCACTTGCTCCCTAAAAATAATACAATTTTGGACTATTTTATATCTCAATGTATAGTCGACGAAACACCGATTAACTTTCTATGGAGACATTTTTTCGTCAGACTGTCGCAAGTGGCTGAAAAATCGTGACAATTACGCGCCACACCCTGTATATATAAATCATACATATATTCTTATATATTATAGTATATATATATATATACACATGAGTATATTAAATGCGTAAAAGGAACCGAAATGAAGAAAGAAAAAAGAAAAGGAAAAAGAGAAAGAGCTGGAGAAAGTAGAGCGAGCGATGGTGAGTGCGAGAGCGAGAACAAGAGAGAGAGAGAGAGATGGAAAATGAGAAATTCGGCGGTGAGAGAGAGATAGAGAATACGCTGGCGAATAGCGTGCACGGCGCGAGCGTTTCGTGGAATCCCTTCAGTTTCGCGGCGAATCCGCTCGTCTCGAGCGCCTCGACGGCCGCGTCATCGATGACGACGACCTGTACCCGGCCCCCGGCTGCGTGTAACGCGCGTAAGTGCGTGTGTAACCGGGCTCGATGCAATAATAATATCGACATCCGAGCCAGTGGCGCGTGCCGTGACCTTTGAACCGACGGCACGTGGCACCGACCTCCAGGTGCGGCCGCACTTACTCGCGACGTTACGCCGATGCACCTGTCCGGCGTACACGCGTTGAGCAGGTCGGGACCGTCCGCCGAAATGGCCACGCTGGCTTATTAACTCGCCCCGTGCGTTCGCCGTCAGCTTCGATCCCTTGCGTGACTAATTGCGTTTTTTCTTTTTTTTTTTCTTTTTTTTCTTCGTTTTTAATTCGCAGACCTTTTATTACGTCCTTACTTTTATTTTTTCGTTTTTTTTTTTTTTTTTTTTTTTTTTTTTTTTTTTTTTTTTTGGTTTGGGAACGCGTTTGAGGAATTTTCTTAATTCGAAGTTTTCAAATTCCGTAGGTTAGTTACAGAATATTTTAAATTTGGTAAGGTAGTGATCGAATTTTTTAAATTTTGTAAGGTTGCCGTTGAATTTTTTAATTTCGGTAGAGTAGTCATCGAATTTTTTAAATTTCGTAAAGTAGCCATAGAATTTTTGAAATTCGGTAGGTTAGTCATCGAATATTTTAAATTTGGTAAAGTAGTTATTGAATTTTTCAAATTTGGTAAGATAATCATTGAATTTTTTAATTTAGGTATTGTATTTTTCGAATTTTTTAAATTCGGCAGGGCACTTATCGAACTTTTTAAATTTGATAGTGCATCGACATGGAATTTTTTTAATTCAGTAGTGTAGTCGTCGAATGTTCCAAATTTGAAAGTATATTTATCGAATTTTCTAAATCTATTAGCTTATTTATGGAATTTTTTTAAATCCGACAATATATTTTTCCGAAATTTTTCAATTCGCGTGTATATTTCTGAAATTTTTGAAATTTCAGTGTGCATTCATAAAATTTATTTAAATTCCGAGAACCTTTCCCATACTTTGCCATATTTCACACGTATCAACGTGCCCACAATTCGGAGAACTTCCAAAATTTTCCTCCAATTTCATCGTGGATGCAACTAGTATATACTACTTCCATGTATAATTTTTCACAATTAAATCGTAGGGCAAGGGGTTAATTAAACCTCAAATACATCGTCAACAAAATACACCAAAATATATCAAAAACGAATCGAGGAACTTCGCAATTTCCTCCCCGAGAATTTCATATTCGTGGAACATCGATGATCCACGCGACGCGAAATAAACGAAAATACAGGAAAATATACGAAAAACTCGTGTCACGTCGACGCAAACTCGACCACCCCAATTTTTACCCCGTTTCGACCGCGGGATAATCGTTGGATCTCGCGAAACCCGTTGCGAAGTGTCAACATGGCGCGGACGTGATTCGAGGGGTGTTGGACGCGGCGTGGAGAGGGTGGTTCGCAGCGCCATTGTTATTTTATTCGTGGTTGATATTTCGTCCTCGGTGGTCGAAGTGATGCGCGCTCCCGAAATGGAATATCGAAATCGCATCGTCGACGTCGCATTATTTTCGCTCCAGCCAATGAAACCTCTCAATCTTCCTGTTTCCCGAGTATCCACCCCTCGGTGGGGGACCGGAAGTGGAGACTCGTGAGTGAATTTCCTCCTAGAGAGGCGTCGGAAAAATATGAAAAGGAGCTGTTTCCTAGATGAATGTCTAACACGGTAAACCGACCACATCCGACCTCTATCTTGAGCTGTGCATGGCAATCGCCTGATCGAGTACACCCTTACGACCTGGTCTCGTTACGAGCCGAAACGCATTTCGAATTCCGCGGGATGGAAGTGAAGGAATAAACGTCCTTCCAGTTCGAGGCTTGGCTCCTGAGCTGGCGGAAAGATTGCTTTTGACGATCGTCTGCTCCTCCCAGGTTCATGCACTTTCATCTGTCGACCCTCTGTGTTAGGCATTCTTCTGAGAGAAAATTCGTTCGATGTATCTGTTATTCGATGTATGTTAATGGTTGTTGGTTGTTAGTTATTATTTATTAGCTCTGAGATCCGAGTTCTGAATTCTGAGGGCTGATTTCTGGCTGATGAGCTATTGGTCGTTTGTTATTAAGTAGAAGTTAACGTGTATGAGTTATTAGGGGACTGTGTATGTTCCCTATCTGAAATTAGATTTTCCGTTTTGTTAGGAGAGATTAGGGGCTTGGGGAGAAAATTTGCACTCGAAGTAGTTGCTCGGGGGTGGTTCTGGGGAGATCACTGTCCTTAGTCCTGTTTAAAGGCTCAATTCTCCGTCCTCAGACTTCAGTCCTGGTCAGAGTCCATAGTCCTGGTTACGAAGCCATAGTTAGAGTCTCATTTCCCATTTCTCAGTATTAGAGTCTCAGTTCTTAGTCCTCGGTTTTGCTTAGACTTTCATTTCTCTGTGCTCAGTCCTGTTTAAAGTCTCAGTTCTCTGTCCTCAGTCTTCAGTCCTGGTCAAAGTTTCAGTATTTAGTCCTGGTTAAGGTCTCATTTCTCATTTGGAAGTCTTGGTTAGAGTTTCAGTTCTCATTTCTCAGTCTTAGTTAGAGTCTCAGTACTCAGTCCTCGATTTTGCTTAGACTTTCATTTCTCTGTGCTCAGTCCTGTTTAAAGTCTCAGTTCTCGGTTCTCAGTCTTCAGTCCTGATCAGAGTTTCAGTCCTGATCAGAGTTTCAGTCCTTAGGCCTGGTTAAGGTCTCATTTCTCATTTGGAAGTCTTGGTTAGAGTTTCAGTTCTCATTTCTCAGTCTTAGTTAGAGTCTCAGTACTCAGTCCTCGATTTTGCTTAGAGTTTCATTTTTCTGTGCTCAGTCCTGTTTAAAGTCTCAGTTCTCGGTTCTCAGTCTTCAGTCCTGATCAGAGTTTCAGTCCTGATCAGAGTTTCAGTCCTTAGGCCTGGTTAAGGTCTCATTTCTCATTTGGAAGTCTTGGTTAGAGTTTCAGTTCTCATTTCTCAGTCTTAGTTAGAGTCTCAGTACTCAGTCCTCGATTTTGCTTAGAGTTTCCTTTTTCTGTGCCCAGTCCTGGTTATAGTCTCAGTCTTCAATCCTCAATCCTTAGTTCTGGTTAGAGTCTCATTTTTCAGACTTGGCTAAAATCTCGGTCCTCGGTTCTCAATCCTTAGTCCTCAGTCCTGATTAGAGTCTAATTTCTCAATTCTGGTCAAAATCTCAGTCTTCAACCCTCGTCAGAGTCTCATCAGTACTGATTAGAGTCTCTGTCCTCGATCCTGGTTAGAGTCTCATTTCTCAGTCCTGGTTAGAGTCTTATTTTTCAATCCTGGTTAAAATCTCAGTCCTTCGTCCTCAATCCTGATTAGAGTCCAATATCTTAATCTTGGTTACAGTCTAATTTCTCAGTTCTTCAGTCAAAATCTCGGTCCTCAGTCCTCGTCAGAGTCTCATCAGTGCTGATTAAAGTCTCACTCTTCAGTCTCATTTTACAGTCTCATTTCTCAATCCTGCTCGAAATCTCAGCCCTCAATCCTCGTCAGAGTTTCAGTCTTTAGTCTTACCTTAACACGTTAACTGTTAGCTCGATCACCTGAGACCGGATATCGTTTCTTCGACGAATCCACGGTAGTCATTAGAGTAACCAGGCTTGCAAGAATACTAAAAATCGTCAATACAGGAAATACATCATGGACTAAATAACTTCAAATGTCACAGCTAATTCGACGATTTTATTTCAACTTTAGAGCAACGAAAATATTCTCGTAGCCTGCTCTGCGATATGCAAATATAGCTTAACAGTGAACGTGTTAAAGCCGACGTCCGCATCGCGAGAAATCTATTTTTGCGATATTATCACCATTGTACTAGGCATCTCGACGAAAGGAGGTATACACCAGGGGCGACGATCCCTTCGGAGAGTCTCTCTGCCGGGGCTGCATGGGGTGTTCACCCTCGTATAATACGATCCTCGAGCAGCGAAAGTCTGCGCCGAAGACGGGCCTCTGAACTTGTACTTTTACCGCGATTATAATCCACGCGATTATGCTCTTTCATACATGTTTCGGAAATATTTTATGGAATAATGCCTTTTTTCTCTTTAGTTTTCCTTTTCGAGGGTTCTAGGGAAACTGCTCATTCTACGTTTCCTAATGGGGATAATTGCGCTTTAAAATGTATGTTGACGATACCGAAATGGGGGCTAGCAAAGCGTTTCAACCCTTCGTATTTTATTGACAGGAAGGATTACAGTCCTGTATTTCACTATACTTCGTTCAATTCTAGTCCAGTCGCTCCTCCAACGCAGAGGGTTGAATATCCCTCCAACGATACTTCCACAAATTTCTACTTTCCCCCATAATACAATTATAATTCGCAGAATACAATTAATTCGCGTTAATATAAGAAATAGCACCGAAATAATTCCCTCTTATCTATACTTCCAAAAATTTCCACCCTTTCTTCTACAACCCTAAACAATTAATTCCCGTTAATCCAAAAAATAATTTTTCACAATAATTTAACATATGTTGTGTATTATAAGACTATAAAAATTAAATCAAAAACCACTCGGAGAAAATAATTCTGTAATCATATAAAAATGGATGAAAGTTCATAAAATCGCATGGTATAGTTGCCAGGCCTTCCCTCGTCGCGGGGCAGGTCAGTTCCGGCGAGCAGCGCTCCTCTATCGATCACTTCCGGGCAAGAGGAAGAGTACTCGAGGCTTATTACGACTCTCTAATCGACTTTAATCACCTCCGACTATATCCGTCACGAACGGAAATCGTCGAACGCGTGTCTACGCTCGAAAAATCCTCGCGGCCGCCATTGCACCCCTCGCGAGGAGTCACTCGCGACCACCGAAACACCCGTGACCGTGGAATTGCGGGGAATAAACGAAACGCGACGCGAAACTCGCGTAATTCCTCGAGATGCCCCCAGTTGTGTCACGCGACGTCGATTCGAAGGGAATCGAGCGAGCGTCGCGACGTCTGCACGCTGCTCGCCGCGCTCCTCCCGGGCACCGTTGAAACGGCGTTCCGCGAGACGGTTCGTCGCCATCGTTAAAAAAGTTGTTGTTTAATCGAAGCGTGAGACACGGTGGTCGAGATGCATGGTTTTCGCGTGCATTGCCCGCGGTTGGGCGTCAAAAGTTGCTTGGGATACCGGGGTAGCGAAAAGGGGTGGAGTGCGAGCGAGTTTGAGAGGGAGAGAGAGTGTTGTGGGAGTGAGAGTGAGAGAGAGGTAATCCCAATCTATCAGGGTTTCGCGTATGATACGAAAGAGGATAAGATAAATATATGAATAAATATATATATATACATACATACATACGCACTCACTTATATATGTATATATATTACAAAATATATTATATTAATAAATAATACCATATCTGATATACCGTGTGGTCGATATTCCTGTCTATACTTTTTCCTTGTTTATCCAAGCCGGTATTGGTGAAGCGAAACAATGCCACGGGCTTGATGGTTTTTGCTGCGTTATTTATAGGATTACCAGGAGAACGTACCTACTACATTTTTCTAGAGTAACGAGCAATTTCTGCAAGATTTTGCACGGTGTTATTAGCCGGGTAATTGGACACGTGGTTGGAATTCGTGAAATAACGATAATTACTAATGGAACACCCGGTATGTGTTTTAATTTTGATTCGTTTGGCTCGACTGTTTATCAACGCGAATATTAAACGGAAACCCTCGGAATTGTAAATAATTAGATATGGCGCGTAGTATTATCGAAATTATTAAATTGTTAAATTATTAAAAATTTATTTTCCACCGTGCAAAAAATAGCGCGCGAAATGATCGATCATTCGATGATCTGATTCGAAGCGAAACTGAATCCGCGATATTCGCCGTCGTCAATCACCGCAACGAAGAGCGTGGTGGAGCACCACTGGCCGGGGTGCAACAAACTTATCGGTCGGCAGGGTTGAAGCACCCGCCACGGTGGCTGCTACAATTCAACCGTGGAGAACCACTGGCCCGGCGGATTCGGTGCAACAAACGACCTGCCAGACAGCGGGGGTTGCAGGACGACCTAGGAGGGTCGGTTGGAAGTACAGCGGGTAGTTTGGGAGGGACGGAGAGTGACTGCTGTCTCGCTCCGACCTACCGCCGGCTCGTTCCGCATCTTCCATTTCCGTCGCTCCTCGCTCGCCTCGCATCTTCCCACTCGCTCCTATCGCCGGCTCTCTCGCACCCGCGGTCTCCGCTGCACGCTCCCCGCTGCTACTCTTTCCTTTCCATTCCCTGCACCGCGTCGTCCCACTTCCTCTTCCTACCTCCACCCGAACGCTCTCGCTCTCGCCCTCCCGCCCCCTTCGATTCTGCATTCGTGTGCCCATTGCCGTCGCTGAACGCGAATCTCTGTCTGGTCTGCTAGAGCGGAGGTTCCGTCGTCATGACAACGAACCCAGGAAACCCAGCCACTCTCTCACACCCTCTATCGCATCTTCCTTCTACCTCGTGCCCACGACCTCGCATCCTGCGCCCCGCGCGGCTCCCCACCACCGACTCGCGCCGATTCCCTTCACCATCCCCACTCCGCGCTATCGCCCACCACGATCACCGGCCGGCCTCCCCACCACCGCGTCTACGTGTATCCGTCTACGTGTACCCGTGTTTCCGCGTGTCTATCCCTTACGCGAGCATACCTCCGTCGCGTCGACCCGGCTCGCGTGTGTGTGCGCATGAGTCGCTGCCCGCCGCGGCTGTGTGCGCTCGTACGTGTCGCCCGTGCGTGACGGTGTGTGCGCACAACTCTGCAGACTGCCGCCCGGTTCATCCACCTCCTCCACATCCTGCTCCCAGGCTGCTGCACCCCCGCCCACGAAGTCTGGCGGAGGGTGGCCGGTGCACGCAACCCTGCCACGCCGGGTCGAACGTGCGTGCTCGAGCAACGGGAACCGGTGTCTGCGTGCACCCCGATGGGGAGTATCGACCGGATTGGCCGGCTGATCCGCGGAAAAAATTACCGCCACGGGGATCGAACGCGGACCGATCGAACGATGCCGCGGGCTCGGCCGCGCTACAGGACGAGGGTGCTTCGCGAAGGTCGTGGACCGTGGCCGGTTGTTGACACTCCGCCGCGCTCCTTTCGCGACGTTTGTCCACGCCTTGTCGGGCTTCCGCTCGCGTTCCCGGCTGTCGGGGATGTGGGTGCTTCGCCACCTTTTTGCGGCCGCTTCCAGGCCTCCTCGTTGTCCGTTCTTCTCGGGGAATCTCGCGATTCCACGTTGCGCTTACTGCGCTATCGTTTCGCGTTACTTCGACCTGTGTTCAGGTCGAGCGAATTTTAGAATTTCCGTGCAACTTCGTCGTGAACGGAATCCACGTCAGCTAAAATTAAATACCGTTTTAATGCGTAACTTTACTCGAGGAAAATTAATTATTTGCATTCGCACTGGAGGTTCTCGTTTAATAAAATTCTGAAGACTGATATTAATTAATATATTCGATTTAAAATAACGTAACGATGAGCGGGACGAAATAATTTATTAAATATCGCCAATTTTGTGACAGAGTCTCTGAATTAGAATTGAATTGAAATTCGTGGATATATTTTCGAATATATCTTTCGCAAAATTTTAGTTGTATTTCTGTGCTTATAGAAATGAATACATTAATTGAATTTTTAGCTTAATTTTAAAATTTAACTCACTTTTGAGAAGGGTTTGACAGGTATTTTGTCAAAAAATTCATAAAAAGGTATTTTTTAGTAGGAAAAATTACTATAACTAGCAATTAAATATGCTAATAATTGCAACTTTTGAAAATTATTTACGATAACATAGTGACTTACGGAAACATAGTGACTCTTCACTACCCTTCGACTTACTCATCACCAGTTTTCCTCGTAGAACGGACAAATTGACACGCCCATGCTAATTTATCGACAAATAGTATTATACACGGTTTTTCCAACCCCACCCAACTCAGTCGTCTTGTTTAAAAGATTCGTAAACTATCCCAGATTTAATTCGAGTGAATTCCAATACCTCCAAGTTTGCAACTATTAACCCCCTATGTTATAACGAATCTAACTCGCGAAGAATTTTTCATGTTAAACCCCATAAAGTCGAATCACATACACGTTAGATTGAAATTTGAACACTTAACATATTTCCTCCCCTCTCAAAATTTGCATAAATTATTGTTAGTGGTGGATGAAATTTAATAACAATAAGAGCAATTATTTATTTAATTACAAAAATTATCAAACACAAATATTAGGTTGAAATATAATTAATTTATCACAATCACATGCTCACATGTCTTCTCCCTATTAAAATTCACTATTGGCAACTGACCTATGCCAAATCACTCTCCTTTCTTATTCTTCTTTCATACATTACATTACATACGCAATTCACACTATTACATTCAATCATTACACGCATACTTATTTATCATAGTAACCTGAATTCATTAGACATTTCTATCCCATGCACATTTGTTCCACTCATCCCAAACATATATATTTTAAAATTTATGTAACTATTACCACAATTATAAACACAAAGATTCGTCAAATTTATTTATACCTATTGAGTAAAATAAGTATAAATAATTTTACAAAACAGGGTTTCGCTGTGAGAACACAAAAATAAATAATTTCGTATAATTATCTTCGTCTCGCGAATAATTTCCCCCGAATTTCGAAAGTTCCACCGACTAAGAATTTGATATTTCCATCCCATGCATACTTGTTCCATTCATTCCAATACAACTATTATAAACATAAAGATTCGTCAAATGTATTTATACCTATCGAGTAAAATAAGTATAAATAATTTTACAAAACAGGGTTTCGTTGTGAGAACGCAAAAATAAATAATTTCGTATAATTATCTTCGTCTCGCGAATAATTTCCCCCGAATTTCGAAAGTTCCACCGACTAAGAATTTGATATTTCCATCCCATGCATACTTGTTCCACTCATCCCAACACATATATATTTAAAAATCTTTGTAACCATTACTACAATTATAAACATAAAGATTCGTCAATTTTATTTATGCTTATTAAATAAAATAAGTATAAATAATTTTACAAAACAGGGTTTCGCTGTGAGAACACAAAAATAAATAATTTCGTATAATTATCTTCGTCTCGCGAATAATTTCCCCCGAATTTTGAAAGTTCCACCGACTAAGAATTTCCTATCTCTGTCTAACCCGAGCATAGCTACAGAGGATGAAAATCAGCGAGAATCCATGAGAATCCATGCCGAATTCTTGCCGGCTGCAGCAACGGTGCAAATCAGGGGTATGCAAATCACGTCCCGGAGGATTATATAATTTTCTGATCAGCCAGTCCGGCGGTCCCTAATCAGACTCCGCGACGAGGATACATTTACCACGGGGGCGGGTTCGCGTAGCCGTCTGCCGGAATCCCTCGCCTCGGCCATCCCTCAGCCCTCAACCTGTTTACATACAGTCGCCGGTCTCGGCCGGCCGCGGAGGGGTAGATCGGCATTGTTCTCGATTCCGGCTTTTTATTTACGTTCCGTCGTTTCGTCGCGCTGGCCATTGAAATAATCGCGGAAAACTTTCGCATTGTCCGTCGTCCCAGGACGATCGCGTCCCTTTTCGTTCGCTGCCACCCTCCTGCGCCCCTCTCGCTCCCACCCGCGCGTCTCTTTCTGCCCGTCGATGTTTCTACCCCCACCACCGGCCCGCCATTCACCGACCTCCGTGCGGTTCATCCACCTTCGCTGTCGCGCCGTCTGCGTCGCCACTGCTGCGCCAGGCCTCGCTCCCTCTCTGTCGGCGAGTGCCCTCTCGAAAAGAGGGTGGCTCCGTCCTATTTTGCGGATCCGCATCCGAAAACCGCAGTCGCTTCGAGGGTTAGAGGGACGAGACGCCAGAATCTTCCTGTCTTCTCGTCTTCCTTTACTCTTCCCGCTCCTTTTCACCCTCCCTCTCCCTCCACCAGCCTCCCTCCGTTAGGCTATCCCTGGAACGCTTACATCGCCAATTACTGGCTTTATTAGTCCCTTAACATTCACTCAGCCTAAATGATCATTTCCAAATTTTTACTCAAATTCGATCGATTACTCCATCTTTCTTTCCACGTATCGGGTGATTAATTAATTTTCCCATTTCGCTCGTTTCGATATTTTTAACGCTTATCGGGGTCTAGCTTTTCAAACGTGATTTTTACTAGGTTGTTGCTCACTAGGTTTTGGTAAATTTAATATTTACCGAAAAATTAACGCCTTGTCATATCTCACGTGACGTACTACTGCAGGGACAAGGTTCTGGTGTCACGCGAGGGGTGACTTTCGAACGATAGGGGTTAAGATGATTCTTCTTTGTGTCCCTGATTTTTAACTCTGATTTGCACTCGAGATTTTTAACCCTTTGCACTGCAATAGGTTCAGCTCTTTCAACGGACAGGTCACAGGAAATTTCTTGACTGACTGGAAGTGTCACGACCAAGAATAGAACTGTACAGCACGGATCATAGGCGTCCTTTAGTCACCATTTGATAAAATTTCGAAGCTCGATATTCATAAATATGTAAAATATCGGATAATGTAACGGTATTCGAGGTATCGAAATCAAATAATTCTACGTGTTAATTATAACACGATTTCATATTCCCGCTCAGAAAAGTATCCTCAACTTTGTAACAGAAAATCTTTGAACTCCTATCCTTCTTTGGCCAAAATTCGTCGAGTGCAAAGGGTTAACACTAGAACTACCGATCTTTAGTGGGCACCTAACCATAACGTGCACAGATTATAGTAATTTTAAGCGGTACGATGAATATGAGTGAATATATTGATTACTGTTCTTCCTTACTACGTGTTGGTACCAATTTTATTCTTAAAGCAGGTGTATGTGTTCGGTAATTGCAAAAAGGAAAATTCTGTGACCAGTCATTTTCACCGGATTGGTAGTTCTAGTGTTAATCTTCTTACTGTCGGTTTTTCGTACACTTTTACAGCAAGTTGATTAGGATGTGCTACAATTCTCTCCCTGTGCTTGACTACACATCTATTTGTTTACCTCTTCCGAGACCATTGGAATATTTAGATCGTTTCGTATATCTGAATTTCTTCAGTACCATGGTGCATTAACGATAGTTCTCGGTATTTTCGATTGTAGTGATTCAGGATTTGATACATGGCTCTTTGCTTGCTGTCTGTAAGAGTGACGAACTGTTCCATGGGTCACAGGGGTGCTTACGTGTGCGGGGGTGGGGGAGGTTTATGGAGAGTGTTTTTGGAGGTACAGGTCAATCAGCTGCGAGTGAGGAATGGTGGTAAAAGGAGCGTTTTCTGTGAAACGAACACATGACGGATCGCTCTTTATTTTGTAGTGACAAAGCTGTAGGCGTGCAGCTTTTGGGCGCCTGCCAACGAGCAATTCCCCGTGCAGCCGCTATTTTCCGAGGACTTTGGGGTACTTTTAAGTAAGAAACTACGGGTTCCTTTGTCCTAGATGATAGTTTATTTTCGCGCCAGGCTTTTCTGATTAGTGTCTTTGATCGCGACGCTTCCGTCACGAGGTGGTAGGTAAGATTGACAGAGGAGTATGACGATCTTTATGCATACACTATCGTCTCTGAGTATTTGACCACTTGGAGGAAATTTTAAAACTTAAAAAGAATGGCAGCTTTTCGAAATTTAACCACTTGCACTAGCAGAAAATTCACCAGTCCAGTGTTTCTATGACAACAATTGCTTGACAACGTGTATACCACGTCGTTGGCGATTCTGCGACAAAAGCATTACGACGTGCGTGGCACGTCTTTCCAGCGCAAGTGGTTAAATATCAATTTTCCTTATGCTTTTTGTCCTTTGGGTGGTAAACAAAAATAGAAATAGATGTCAGAATTTGAAATCCGTGGTACACACGAGGGAGGTGCATCCAGTGAAGATCTCCTCCAAATTTCGAGTCAATCTGTCAACTAAAATGCGAGATATCCTGCCAGCCAGTTCAAAAAGTATGGTTTCGAGTTGTATAGGATGTCCCAAAATTCACGCAAGATTTGAATTGAGCGCCATTTACGTGGTAAAGCTGTGACAACGAGAAAGGAAAGACAGTGCGACAGTTGACAGTTCAGAGTTGTCAAAAAACGAGCGCTGCGCGGCAGAACAACGCGTCTTCATCGTGGAATAATATTTACAATTTTTAATTAAATACGCGTGCTTTGTATCAAAATTACTTCTCGCGTGAATTTTGGGACACCCTTTAAAATGGCTGACTTCGCTTTAAACGTCTATATAACTCTGCTAATTTTACGAATTCGAACAAATCCGTTTGTACGAACATTTTCGAAAACATATACTCCGAGAAAATGTGAAACAAAATGAAAAATTGATTTTTTGGGATTAGATTACAAAAATACCCGTTAAATGTGTATCCCGCGGGGCACTCTAACGCGACATTGGTCGCGAGGCCGATGTTTTCGCGGTCAATTAACAGGGGTGGCGTCCGTGCCGTCCGCTTTAACATTTTCGGCCATTGTCGGCGGAGGAGCCGTTGTGAAATGCAAATGAAGGGCGAACGGCCGCCGCGGGCCGATCTAATTACGTCGTGGCGCGTTATTAAGTGGCGGGAACGACGTTATATTCGCCGTATATTCGATACCGTATTCGACACAAGTGATTAATAATCCTCGTGCAGCGCGATCGATCGATCCATTCCCGCGTATCGATGAAAACTACGCGCTCCGGAAGCGCCCTCTGGATCGTTGATGAACAACGGGGATGCCGGGGTTTGTTGCCAATCGATTTCCGATTATCGAAGTTTCCGGCTTTAGAGGGCGAACTGTAGAGAGAGGATTAGGAGCGAAAAATGCGCTATTATTGTTATTATTGTTATTATTATTATTATTATAGCCCTCCTATTATGAAGGGTTCAGGCTTTTTCGATCAGGCCCGACTGTGATTCTGTACTCATTGTCAGTGTTCTCACTCTGGTTATAATGATATGGCGAATTTTCATCTTGTCAAGAGAAATACGAGCTTCTGTTTCCTCGATTTTTATTATTATTATTATTATTATTATTATAATTTCTGTAATACGATGAGTTTAGGTTTTCACGTTTAGGTTTCACTGTGATCGTGTATTCATTGTCAATGTTGTCGCTCTGATCATAATGATACGGCGAATTTTCATCTTGACCTGTCTTGTCAAGAAAAATACGAGCTTCCGATTCCCCGATTTTTGTTATTATTTTATATATTGTAGTCTTTTTAATACGAAGAGTTTAGGCTTCCATGTTCAGGTTTGACTAATTGTAAGATTCTGCACCCAGTGTTGTCGCTCTGATCATAATTGTATGGCGAATTATCATTTTGTTCCTCATCAATCGGTCACTTGACCAGTGTTGTCAAGATAAATGCAAGCTTCCCTTTCCTCGATTTTTATTATTATTATTATTATTATAATTTCTGTAATACGATGAGTTTATGTCTTCACGTTTAGGCTGGACTGCGATTGTGCACTCATTGTCAGTGTTATCGTTCTGGTCATAATAACATGGCGAATGTTCATCTTCTTTGTCATCGATTGGTCACTTGACCTGTCTTGTCAAGAAAAATACGAGCTTCCAATTCTCCAATTTTTATTATTATTATAGTTATTATAGTCTCCTTAATACGAGGAGTGTAGGCTTCGATGTTCGAATTTGATTAAGATTCTGCACCCAGTGCATCTGGTCATAATGACATGGCGAATGTTCATCTTCTTCGTCATCAATCGGTCACTCTTGACCTGTCTTGTCAAGTTTGACGTCGAGTTCCGACTGTACTTGCGAAAGAGGCGAAACTCCCAATAGAAGACCCCGAAAAAATATGATTCCTCGTCGTAGCACCCTCGACGACCCTGTTGTTAATAACCTGCTGCACCCTTCTATTAACAAATTACTCGTCCCATCGGGCTCCGATTCTCCGTGCGTTACACGCGTAATTCCGGGGCCGGTGGTTCGCAAATATCACGTGATACAATAGCCCGAGCTCGCGAATGCGAGATGAACGCGCTCGCGGGAGCAGTTGTCGATATTATGTCTGCCAGCGGGAAGAACGGAGAGAGGCGTATCGGGGCTTCCGGGAGGGAACAGAGACGAATCGGGGAACCGGGAGCAACGGAGAAACAATCCGGAGTAGCTGGTGGAGGAGCAGGAGCGATTCGCGAACCTGGCCAAGCAGAGACAGAGCCAGAGACGAGGAGGAACCCGGTGGCGGCCGCGGTCGAACAGAGAGGGGTAGAACCTCTAGTGGAAATCGAGAGAGAAAAGCCACAGGGTGAACAGGGGTGGTGTCCCGGGCTAGAGGAGGAAGGAACCTCCGGTGGAAGTTGCGAGAGAAGAGCCGTTGGATGAACAGAGACATGTCCGGGCCTAGCAAGGGACAGAACGGTGAAAATCGAGAGAGAGAAAATGGACGAATAGAGTGGTGTCCAGGGCTAGAAAAAGAAGGCAAGACCGATGAAAATATAGATAGAGAAGAGTCACTAGACGAATAGGAGGCTGTCCAAAGTTGAAAAGAGAGAGAAGAGCGACAGAGTGAACAGTGTGCAGTCACTGTTAGACAGAGACAGGGTAGCTGCTGGAGGAACAGGGACAGAAGGGTGAAAATGGAGAAAGAAAACGAAGGAATAGAGCCGATGTCCAGATCCAGATCCAGAGAACGGTGGAAATGGTCAGAGAATGGATGAACAGAGTCATGTGCAGGAGGCCTAGATAGAGAAGGAAAGCAGGGTGAAAATCGACAGAGAGACGTGAGTGTGGCCACATCTGGGAAAAGACGAAGGCTACTGGTTGAACAGAGCAATGTCCAGGTTTAGCAAGGGACAGAGGGTGAAAATCGAGAGAGAGAAGAGTGACTGGGCTGAGCAGAGTGGCCACGGTGTCGGTATCCAGGCATCCGCCAGCGTGCAGCATCCCTCTTTGCATCCTCCTTCAGCGGCACCCCGTGCGGCCACCCCTCTGCTCCTCTTTCTGCCGTGCAGCCATCAGCAACGGCAACATCAGCCGGCGGCGTTGCATGCGCGGCAGCCTCCTCTTTCAACCATCGAACCAAAGGGTGCTTTCACGCTGCCAGCGGTGCTGGGTTTACGGCGCGGCCGCCTATGGGCTGCATCGTCGCGACGCGGCCGCCGAGTACGACGAACTGCCGGCTGCACTCCGCGCGCTGGCTCCAGGTGCAATATCGACCAGCGTTCGTTCCACCTTCGATCGCCACACGCCGGTGCCTTCGCCGCTCTGACACCCGAACGCCTCGCTGACAGCCGGTCTACCGTCTATTTAGCTCAGCCCGATCGGCTAAATTAGCCATCGAGACAGAGTAAATCTCTGTCCACGATCCAACAGAGGTACAGCGCGTTCGAGAAAAGAAGGCACGGAGTGTTTACATCCTCACGGCTTATTAAATCCATTGACACTTCCATGATGACAGGCAGCAGTGCTGACAGAGGGCTGTAGCGAGACCGAGTGAGATAGGATATGGCGTTAGTTTTCTGTTTCTTAATAGCTTCGAAGACTAAACCAATGCTGTCATAACCTGTCTCACTCTCTCTCGCTATCATCTGTCAATAATCTTCGTCGCTATTTTCGGCCAGCAGTGGTCAATACCTAGGGACCAAGTCAATCTCTGTCCACGATAAGTCCAACAGAGGTATAGTGCGTTCGAGAAAAGAAGGCACAGAGTGTTTACATCCTCGCGACTGATTAATTCCGTTGACACTCCTATGATGACAGGCAGTGACTGTAGATTGATGAGATAGTGAGACCGAGTGAGATAGGATATGGCGTTAGCTTTCTTTTTCTTAATAGCTTCGAAGATGCCGCCTTAACCTAACGACTGATTAATTCCGTTGACACTCCTATGATGACAGACAGTGACTAGATTGATGAGATAGTGAGACCAAGTGAGATAGGATATGGCGTTAGCTTTCTTTTTCTTAATAGCTTCGAAGATGCTGCCTTAACCTGTTTCACTTGCCTTCGCTGTCATCTGTCAATAATCTTCGTCGCTATTTTCGGCCAGCAGTGGTCAATACCTAGGGACCAAGTCAATCTCTGTCCACGATAAGTCCAACAGAGGTATAGTGCGTTCGAGAAAAGAAGGCACAGAGTGTTTACATCCTCACGACTGATTAATTCCGTTGACACTCCTATGATGACAGACAGTGACTGTAGATTGATGAGATAGTGAGACCAAGTGAGATAGGATATGGCGTTAGCTTTCTTTTTCTTAATAGCTTCGAAGATGCTGCCTTAACCTGTTTCACTTGCCTTCGCTGTCATCTGTCAATAATCTTCGTCGCTATTTTTGGTCAATAATGGTCAATGTCTGCGGACCAAGTAAATCTTTGCTCACGCTGGGTCCAACAGAGGTATAGTGCGTTCGAGAAAAGAAGGCATAGAGTGTTTCGATCCTTGCCAAGCTTAACTTCACTGACACTCCCATGATGACAGGCAGTAGCGATGACACAGGGCTATAGTGAAACTGAGTGAGATAGGAGCATCGGTGTTAGTTTTCTATTTCTTGATATAATAGCTTCGAAGACTAGGCCAATGCTATCATAACTTGTCTCACTCCCTCTCGCTGTCACCTGTTAATGATCTTTGTCACTATCTTCGGCCAATAGTTGTCAATGCCTGCGGACCAAGTAAATCTCTATCCACGATAAGTCCAACAGAGGTATAGTGCGTTCGAGAAAAGAAGGCATAGAGTGTTTAGATCCTCAACTAGCTGATTAACTCCGCTGACAACTCCCATGATGACAGGCAATAGTGATGACAGAGGGTCGTAGTGAAACCAAGTGAGATAGGATATATGGCAGCACCGCCATTAGTTTTCTATTTCTTAAAAGTTTCGACGAGTATGCCAATGCTGTCATAACCTGTCTCACTCCCTCCGCAGTCACCTGTCAATATTCTTCGTCGCTATTTTCGGCCAATAGCGTCCAATACCTGGGAGTTAATCAACAGATGAGGATATAAACATACTGTGCCTTCTTTTCTCGAACGTGCAATAGCCTCGTCGGGTCATAAACGCCGCGTAGACTTCTCACGGAGTAGGCTAAGTTCTTCTAGGCTCTTTGGGAACCAATGCATGAGAACTCTCAGACAATGACATTTAGGTGATTACTGGAGGGAATCAACGATAGATTGTGATTTATTATACATGTATATCGAACGATGGGACTTTGTCAAGTTCTTTGGTAGGGGATGGAGGGTTAATTGTCTCGAGGAACTGTAGGTGGCTGCCAGTTTGATTAGCAAGTTTATTTGGCTCCTTTAGGTGTGCTAGGTCGTCGTGAGATGGTTGGAGTATGGGGAGAGAGGGGATCCAGGCGAATTTTGGAGAGTTGTATGGAATGAAACTAGGTTTGAATAGCCTCGTAAATATTCAAACAGCTATAATGTTCTTCCAATGTGTATTTATTTATTTATTTGACGGACCAAGGTCCGTACACCCAGTACAAAATCCACTAAATCTATGAACACATAGAAACAGCATAAATGTGAGATAAATATACAAAAATTTTCAAACTGAATAAAGCAATGAGAAGCATAAATATGAGATAAATATTGAGATAAAAATTATGGAAGTTGATTAAATATAAGGCCAACGCGGTGGTTCTCAACCCGGACAAATAAATAGTGTCAAATTAAATGAAATAAATGCCAAAAGAATAATATCGGCTTTATTAAAAATATTGAGATAAAAATTATGGAAATTGATTAAATATAAGGCCAACGTGGTGGTTCTCTACCCGGACAAATAAATAGTGTCAAATTAAATGAAATAAAGGGTGGAAAGAATAATATTGGCTTTATTAAAAATATTCGGAAGTTTGTCAGAGCCCGAGTTTTCCTTTCCTCGAGGAATCCAGTCGAATTTCTGCTGAAAATGGCGGCACGATATTGCTGCGCCACCCCCGGAAGGATTTTAATTTTCTTTTCCTCCGTGCAACACGGTTTTCGATACTGCTCCTTCCGCTGGTCAAATAGAAGGACAAATTTATTAACTCGGCTTGTTCCAAGAGATACACACATCCGTAAATTTGTAGCTTATTGGGATCTACAAGATCCCTCGGGTACTTCGTTCGACTCTTAAGCCATCTCCACCGCCGCGCCAATAGCGAAGTCATAGGTTCACTGTTCCGAACTTCAAATTGACTTTCGAACTTTGAGTGGAAAATGAAACGTTTCTGCATTTCGAAAGCTTCCAACCTGCACTCCTGAAAAGTTTCTCCCCGCCATTCAATATTCCCTAACACGGACCGCTCCTCGATCATCCTTATTTATCAGTCTCGACGGTGGGGAAAATTTCGACGCGTTAAAATTGCCAGGTATTTCGCGAATTTTAGTACTGGCTAAAAATTCCCACGATTTTTCAAGGTGAATCTCGATTTTATTCGTCCATTCATAGAATTTTTATTTTCTTGCTTTATTAAATTCTGTGGTCATGGGTTATATAGAGCCTAGGAATTGAGTATGGGGAGGTTTATGTTGAATGAACTTTGGATTCTCAAATGTAGATTCCGATTTTATTTTTGACCCAAAAAGGCAAACTTTTAAATTTTCATTTGCTATTTTTATTACTTTATTCTTTGCGCTATGTATATAGAGAGACTTGTATTTATAACAACGAGGAATTCGTACTAAATAAAGTTCTATTTTCTAAATATAAAGTTCAATTTCAATTTTCAAAGTGATCGATTTTTCCACAATTTTTGTCTTTTACTTTCTTTTGTTTCCCTCGTTTTATGAACTTCTGCTTTTTGAGTATGAATTTCAATTTGATTCGTTTATTTTTCCTATTTTGTAGGATGATAGTGTAGGAAGGCTATAGTAGGAATAAATAAATCTTTGCTTCTTCTATATACATTTCAATTTTAATTTCTTATTTGGATAATCAATTTAAAGTGCTTTTACTTCTTTATCTTCCCTGATTCTGTTATTCTTTACATATATTGGTATATGTATAGAGCAGCATACGTACATAATTGAGTGCCATTCATTATCCCAAATCTTCAATCTCATTCATTCAGATCCCATTAATTGAAAAATAAAAATTGGAGATTCAATAAAAATCCAAAATTCAATAAAAGCAATCGCAAAATAGAAATTAGTTCAAAAGGATAAATCAGTCAAGCAATAATCAAACACGATCACATCTATTCAATAGTGCGATCAAAAATTCAAATTTTGACAAAAATATTTTAGTAAATTAATAAAATTCCAACAAAAAGGATCACAAAACCAAAATTGGCACAAAAGTACCTGTAAACCACCTAGAGATACATTCAAAAATATCCCAAAAACTCAAATCCCAACAATAGCAACAAAAGGAAATTGAAAATCCAATAAAACTGTAACAAAAAATATCACAAAACAAAAATTGGTACAAAGGTACATGTAAACCAACAATATCCAAATTTATATATAACATCCACCTACAGGTATATTCAAAAATATCCCAAAAACTCAAATTCCAACAATAGCAACAAAAGGAAATTGAAAATCCAATAAAACTTCAACAAAAAGCATCAGGAAACAAAAATTGATTCAAAACTACATGTGAATCAACAATATCCAAATTCACATATGACATCCACCTACAGGTATATTCAAAAATATCCCAAAATCTCAAATCCCAACAATAATGACAAAAGAAAATTGAAAATGCAATAAAACTTCAACAAAAATCATCACGAAACAAAAATTGGCACAAAGGTACATATAAACCAACAATACAAACCAAACTCATATAATATCCATTTAGAGGTACATTCAAAAACTCAAATCCCAGCAACAGTAACAGTATCCCAACAATACCCCAAAAACTCAAATCCCAGTAACAGTAACAAAAGAAAATTGAAAATGCAATAAAATTTCGACAAAAGACATCGCAAAACAAAAATTGGCTGAAAAGCACGTATCAACCAAAACGCAACCTCGATAACGTCTACCCAGAGCTGCATTTACACAGGCGAATCCAGAGACCCCTAATGCTATACACCCCTAAGACACCTCGCAATCCGTCCACACGGTATTAACGCTCGCATAACCGAATGCAACGTTTACGAGGAGGTTCTAACCGCTGCACGGAGTGGCAGCACCACAGTGCCTGTGTCCGTGAAATCGACGGAACATCGGCAGCCATGAAACGTATTGCATCGGAGTGGTGGCTGTCGGACGTTGCGGATGGTATTTACGATGAATCGAACGTCGCATCTGTCAGCGTGAAATATACTTCTGCCGTTGCGTCCGAGCCGCGACAGGTGCTATGAACACGTTCTCCTTGCTTCAGGTGCGACGTGGATCGTCCCCTCGATCGCGATCATCCCGGATCGCTCTCCCCGGATGGGCTCTTTGTTCCGCGAGGCCTCACCGATCCTCCGATATCACGCGATGATTTACGCTAATGCACTTGCCGCGCTGTTTGACAGTATCCGATATATGCCCGTGATCTATGACTTTCTTAGTTTCAACGCCGCCATCCTTCTGGGGATTTCGACTCCGCCAACTCGGCTTCAGTAATTTACCACTCGGCCTGCCCGGCGCGCTCGCCGATCATTCTTAATCTGTAATCCGGACGCGATTTATAACGTATAAATCTCGTAATGATCAATGGGGGCGAAAAATAAAGGCAGCACGTGATTCTACGTCTAAAAACCAGTCGAAAAGGAAGAACAAAATTTTTTCGTTTATGCCTCCGTTGTGAAAAAATTTCGGTTTGAACGTGCGTGAGGTGTGCACACCTTGGTGTGCATTTAATCAAATTATAGTTTGTAGAATCTTTTTCTAAGCATTTTTAAAGACAGTAGCCTTTTGTATTACTTCGTCATTCGATTTACCAAGTGCATATATAAAAATGACAAAAATTTTTGGGACTATAAGTACATATTATAGTAAAATTTGCAGCTTTAAGGCTCTCACAGATGAGTGTGCACTATGAATTTCGACGTGGATTTTTTCGGAAACGAAGCTTTAAACGAAAAAATTTTGTTCTTCCTTTTCGATTTGTTTTTACGTCCTGAATATGCAGAGTGGATTTCGGTCTGTGTCACGATGATTTCAATAATGTAAAACGGTTCAACCAGCAACGTCGGTGGACTACGGGTCCTCGACTTCGTTACGGAATTAATTATCCTCTTTGCGCGTTTTCGCGACG
>NW_016910551.1:433709-435789 GCF_001483705.2 Eufriesea mexicana
GCTCTTATTTATAGCCTGGTAATTAAGCGGCACTCGCATGGGGGTGGATTTGAGGCTGCAGTCACGTAAGGGGGTGGCGGCGTCTCGCGCGAGACGCAACATTCCGCACGGGGCTGCCATCTTGGTCGTTCTCCAAGGTCCGCGCTCGGAACGCGGATCACCGCGTTAACCCTTGCGTTTCGGCTCACCCCTGCAGCCGAGCGTTCCAAGGGCAGACTGCTGAATATTTCAAGGGGCAATTTCGACCCTCGCCCCCGGCGCGTTCTCCGCGACCAAGACAATGAAATTAATAGGCGCGCCACCCCCGACGTTGATCGTTTCTTCCTTCGATTCCACTGCGGTTCTTCGCGAAAGCTTTCGGTGCTCTGGGTGGTACGATCGATGGGGAAAGAAAGGGAGAGAGAGGGAGAGAAACGTGGGTATGGATTATCGGTACGGTATTGATACGTACAGTGTGTCCCTTTCGAGGGGTTGTAATACGAACCCTTGAAAAATCCAGTACTTTTTTTTATTTGACTTTCTCGAAGAAGATAATTTCCAAAAATATGCATGTAAGCGATTATGGTCGTTAAAATATAGGTATCAAGGTCCTATTGTATAATTATAACCTGACATTTTTAATTCATTATTTAATTTAAGATTAAAGATCTCAGGTTATAGTTTTTCTGTAATAAAAATTTCGAAGAAATGTATATAAGTGCCGTATATCATGCCAAAGTACCCCTTTTTTTCAAATATTTAAAATATTTTTCTGTGTCAATATTATGAAAAATTTCAGTTTGTACAATACTGACAGTTTATAGTATGTATGGTATTTCATAACACTCGTTTTCACCATAGATAATAGAATAGTAAATCTAGAATACCGATATTTCATCGATATTTGATGACATTCGGTTTCATTATAGGTATCAGAATAATTTAAGAATACCGCCATTTTGTCAGTATTTGTACTACCGATCCGATCTCGTTCAAGGGGGCTGCTCTCGTCCGATCGAGATAATTGTCATTTGTCCACGGAAATAACCCTGGAACTAATTACGACTTTTCGAACGCTGTTTACTTTCGCTTCTAATTAGCCGCGCCCACTCGCCGAACGAGATTGAAATTCCGGGCAAATGGAGTAAAAAGTAAATCGAGAGGAGCCCTCGAGTTGCAAAGAAGTCGCGACGAGAGGGCGTTAGTTCGGCACGATTTGATAGACGAGTGGCGGGCATCGGTCGAAGACTTCCATGAAAAATGGCGGCTGTCACGCCGCTTGTATCGCGTCGACGGTGCAACCAGACGACACTGGGTACATAAACAAGAAGTCAATAGTCAATGAACATCGCAGGTTTTAAAATCAGTTTATTGTAAAATTAATATATAATATACAGTGAATTTGCGTAGACAGATGTATAGTGAAAAATAAAAAGGCAGGAAGGAAAAGTTTTCTTACTTAGTCGTCATTTAATCACATTGTAAAGGTCGATGTTAATTAGTATATCAAATTTAAAGTTACCCAAAGTAAAATAATTCTGTGTCTTAATTTGTATACGATTTCTTATTTACCGTTTCAAAAACATCGTCGACTTTATGGCAGTAAGTCTTCGAATTACTATCTTTCTGTAATGAAAAATTCGTCAACGACGATGCCAGTCAATTAGAATAGTGCGTCGAGTACTAACCCAAAAAATGTCAGCGAATAATCAAGGGACAATACTAATTCGAAATGCGCAGTATAATCATCCACGTGTCTCTATTTTTCAAAACAATTTCAAAAATAACACCACGCTGCATTAACGAATCCCAACTTTTACTTCGTCCTCCTTTATTTTCCCATGTACACCACCGTCGATAATTCTCAAACTTTGACAAACAAAACAAATATAGCATACAACGCGTAAAACTTCCTCACCCGATGGCGCCTAAAAAAGCAGCAGGTACCCCAACTACCACCAACTTTCGCGAGTTCCCAGACATCGTGGCGGTATAGCCATGGCAACGAATTTTAAAACACGAATCTCCCGAAAACTATGCCGAAAACGAGCCAATTTTATTCCGTATCTTTTCTTAATTTTCTTTTTTTTTTTTTTTTTTT
>NW_016910551.1:436218-438710 GCF_001483705.2 Eufriesea mexicana
TTTTTTTTTTTTTTTTTTTTGGTACAGATCTTACTTGTAAAAGTGTAAAATTGTAGTTTTGGAATTATTATTATAACGTTGAAAGAGTATTGCAGTTAATTAAAAAATAAAAATTCGCATACTCGATGTTCTATTATCGACGAAGACATTTCAAAAATTAATTCGGGCGCCGCCCCTTCAAAATACGCGGCTGGAAGAGGTAGCGACAGTTAGCGAGGGACCCTTGCTAGCGGGCCGGAGTTAGTATATTGTATAGACTGTTACGCTCGCGAATGGACTCTAAGGAAGTACCGACTATTCCAAAAACATTGATACTTAAACCGTTACGGATCATACGTAGACTCACATAAATGTGATCGCTGTGTATATTCGTTATATTATTGTATAAGGATACACGACCCTTACCGCAATGGTTATTAATGTTTAGACGGCGGTTCTACTTTTAATACGGGTCCATTAGCGAGTGAATCACTCTGGCCGTATATATCCCGCGCGGAACGGCTAGGCTACTCCCACCCGGCCCCTAACAGCAGCATGTGTTGACACCGTAGTAGGATTGGCAGCGAGATATCGTTATCGTGCAGGTTATTGAATAAAAGTCGATAAATTCCGAAGCAGTTACGCCGCTGCAGCGTCTCACGCGATCCCGCAACGTGCTACCCCCACTCCGCCGCCCTAGTCTACCGTATTAGCGACGAAATCGGCCAATACCAAAAATGCGTGCGGCGGAGGAGTAGCGGTCACTCTATTCCTGCCACTCGGCCGGACTCGTCGACTTAGCAGCAGCGCGTGGCATAGCATATACGTTGTTTCGTTGGACGCGAGCCCCTGAACGTCGACACGAGCAGCGGAAGCAGCGAAAGGCGACGCGTAAAACAGTGGAGCGTGTGTCGAACGACTGCGACACGTAAGAAAAGCCGGGTAGGAAGAACGGCGTGTGAAATAACGCCGGTCGGCTGCACGGAGGGTTGCAGAAAGGCCAGGGGTGCCGGTTGCAGCCGGCGGTGGTGGGGATAATAAGAAGCAGGTGGTGGCGCGTGCTCGTTTATACAGACGGCGCTCATGCCACGTGGGAGCAGTGGTAGGGCCGGAAAGAAGAGGGTGCCGCGAGACAGAACGCGAGGAAGAAAACGACGGAGCCGCGATGGGGCGGGAGAGAGAGAGAGAGTGGGGAGGGGGGATGGTGGCCACCAAGACGAGCACGAAACCGAACGGAAGAAGAAACGACGTTGCTCGACGGCTGTGCCGGCATATAATGCACTTTTTCCCGCGTCGACCGACGAAATTGAGCCACGAGCCGGTCCAACCGTCGAGCTTCGCGTTTTCTTGCCCCGATTCCCTTTCCACTGTTCCACTCGTTCGCTCTGATTTTAGTCCCCGGCCCGGTTTTTGCTTAGACGGAGATGGAACTGTCGTTTGAAACTGTTCTGCAATTGTTCTGCGATTTTTGATCGACGCGACTGCCTCACTCTCCGGGCTTTATCCGCGCGCTCACGTTCCACGGTTTTTCGCTGGCGGAGGGAGGGGGAGCGTCCTTTGCGACGTATTAATTAATATTTAATCTCTATTAATATATCGGATATTTTATATTTGTGGTTTTATGCAGAGAAAAACTTCTACCATAATTTTGCAAAATTTTAATTTATCCGCTAATTAAATTATAATATATATGATATATTTTCTAAAAAAAATAAATAAATAGAAATAAATTTTATATGTACAAAATAATTATGCAATTTGACGAGATATTGGTAAGAGAAATTGGTGTTTTAAGAAATTTTAAGAATAGTGTTAATCTGTTTCGTTTGAGAATTTTTAAAATATCTTTCTTTTTTTTAGTTTATTCGAATTGATTGCGATTAATTTTCAGAAACAATTATGAACAATTAGGATGGCGCGAGATAGTAACACGGAAAATAACTCGTTATCGCGTATTTGTGTACATTTTATGAAATTGGTCGAATAACCGGAAATGAATATAATATTTTTTACAATTGATTTCAGGCAATAATCAATTTATCACGGGCGATAATAAATAAACAATATAGCTTGCGGAGAGCAATATGGGAAATTAATTTTTTTCATTTCAATTGTAAACAAGCAGAGGAAATTAAAAATGAAAGATATGTACATTTGGAAAATAATATCACGTGTCTTATTTTCATTGCATTTTCCACCGATTTATAAATAATAAATTTCCCTCTTTTTTCGTACTATTTTCGATCACTTTTTCAATTAATCAAATGACCAGTCATGACGGACGAAGCAACCTAAACATGCATCCCACAGCAAATAGAATAAAAAAAAATAAATTAGATATATAATGTTCAATGTAGAATTTTGTGACAAAAAATTTAACCGACCGCGAAATAATTTTATAATTTTATATAAAATAATATGAGGAAATAAAATAAATAATTTTATAATTTTATATAATATAATATAAAGCCAAGGAATTATGCGATTTGGCAATGATTTTAAAACACGTATAA
>NW_016910551.1:438721-452692 GCF_001483705.2 Eufriesea mexicana
AATGATTTTAAAACACGTATAAACTAAAAATTATTTTATTTTATATTTAAAATAATATAAAGAAATAATATAAAATAAAATAATTTTTGTTTCGTACTTGTTTTGTGTTATTATTTCTTTATATTATTTTAAATATAAAATAAGATAATTTTTGTTTCGTACGTGTTTTAAAAACATTGCCAAATCGCATAATTCCCTGGCTTATACTGCCTGTCTTTACGTCCCGATGAATTCTGCGATTGGTAACCACAGCTGGAAGGCTATTACTTGGGTCGGTTTCGATTAACACGAGAAAGCTTAATGGCAGAAGGTCGGCTCGTAAAGAGGTCTGATTTTTCGTCGCCGATGTAGGATAGATGGGTGTCTAGTGGCTGTTAAAAAATTTACGAGCAGAATGAAGCGCTCGTTTTCATAAGCGTAACTCCGCGGTGGAATAACGAAAAGCAGGATGACGTAAGGGAATTTACCGGCGACACCTGCTTTTTACCCGCACGAGGTGTCCCTCGTTGTCCTTCCTGTCTCTCACGAAAAAGCGAAGGAGAAGGAGGAACACGAGTGGACGCCTTAACAACCTCCGGCGTCGAGTAAGTTGCCCGCCTGACGCCGGGAACCTACTAGCGCCACCTGTACCCCGTATCTCCGCGTCCCTATCTATCCCGGCGGTACTAGAGCATCGTAACGTTCCTCGTTACGATCATCAACGGTACACTGACCGGTGTTCACGAGTGATATCGAAGTATCTCTACATCTCTAAAAAGGGTATCGCTAGAGAAGCGTAAAATTCATGACCGGCTTGGCTCGCGGTCGCTGAGCTCGTGTCGGGTATTAAGAAATAAAGCAAGCACCACGCGCGAGCCGTGTCCCGTGCTGTCGAAGAAAAGCACACTAATAATAGTAATGAGAGGAGGTGGTGGTGCAAGAAAAATGCAGCACCTGCCTGTGCACCCGCATGCAGGAGGCCGAACGGTGCTCTGCCGGGCGAAGAAAAAGAGCGAAGAAGATCATCCAGATGAAAGGAGACGGGCGGCGAAGAGGGAGGAGTGAGGCCTGACCGTGGAGCAGATAGGGGAATCCCTTTTGGATCCTCGGAACGGGTCCTGTCCGTCGAAAAAGGAACGAAGAAGAGCAGGTGTTGCGCCCGCCTGGCAGCTGCCTCCCACCTGGGACTCGCCGAGTCTGCCTTTCCCGTTCTCCTTGTTGTTGTTGTTGCTGCTGCCGGCCTCTGCCGTCGTTGTTGTTGTCGTGGCCGGTTCACGCGCTGTTACGTGCGTTATGTAGCCGAAAGACGTCCTGTTCTGGCCACGTTTGCGCGAACCTTGCAATTCGCCCGCCACCTGGCTGATGTCGCTGGCCTGGCACGTCCTTAACCCTCCTCACGCACGAAATTTCTCAAGCACGCTCCACACGTGATCGAATTGCTCAACGTGGACACCGGTGAGCCCCGGCTGACACGTGTTTAGACGATGGAATCCCACTGGAATTCTCGCAACGCGCGTAAAAAGAGGCTCTCGGTGAGACCGGGTAGCGAGATGAGGTGCGGGCGCGTTGGAGGGTAGGCACGGTCCTGGTGGAAACGCAGGATTTTTCACCCGTTCGCCCGGAAGGATCGCGGAGTTTGGGTTAGGTTGCTAATTGGACACACGTGGTTTGGCGAAGATCGAAGCATGAAGCATGTGGGCCTGGAATCTCTGGCTTGGGGTTAGGTGGGGCCATGAGGCGATCGGTCAACTGGGATTAGCTGTAAGCCTCTGAGAGTGGATTCTTGACAGGTAATATAGTTTGCGATTAGAGAGTCGGATTGTTTCGTTGTTATATCTGTGATTATATTTTCTCTTTATTTCTCTGGATTTGCACTCTCTCTACGTTGCTTTATGATACTTCTAGTTTGAGTGTCAATTCTAATTCAATAGGCAATTTTCGATCGAGTATATCATAATTCCCTTATCTTCTAAATTAGGATTTCTTAAATCGCGAAATGCATGGTTGGGTTAGGTTAGGTTAGGTTTGGTTAAGTTAGAGGGCTTGTAAAGATTTTGAAAATTATGTACATAAAGTATTCCCTCGTAGACGTTGGAGATACCTAGTATCTTCCTACCTAGGAGTCCATTAATCGACCCCAAAAAATTAATTCTTCATGTAAGAATAAACAAAGCCAATCCTCTCATTACCACATAAATTTATTTTTATTCCAATACATAGTGATACAAATATTAAAAATGTAAATTTACGCAATAAACAATATTTTATAGTTAAATTTCTATCCCCATTTCGTGTCAATTGATTCTTCGGTATTCTGCGATGCAAAAAAATATATTTGACATAAAAGATTCCTATTTTAAATATCCGATGTGAATCGGAAATTTGAAAACACCCCGTTAAATTGAGAAAATAGTACGGGGCTCAATTCGCAGTGCACGAGGCTGACCGATAACAGCGCCATCATCTCGCCATCACGTAGCCGCCATTTTCACGCGCGAGATCCGCGTGAACGTCGCGACGTCTGAAGAAACGTTACGCGGCGAAACGCGTGAAATTCGGATTTGGCTCGCGGCACGTTGTAAATCGGCCCAAATTTCAAGGCATTTTTTCCCGAGAATGGGCTCGAAGAGAAGCGAGAGTCGATACTCGACCAAACTGATGATCCTGGAGCCTCATTTTCTGCAATTATCAAACAAAACGAGTACAAAATATTTAACAACAGCCGGTCTCACACTTTGCACTCGAAATTTTCGATTTTTCTTATCTCTTTTCCATTTGTAATACAGTTTCATACCGGACGAAAGTCACGTTTGCTATTTCCCTCAAGATGACGATCATGTTCCACTAGCTCATAGCTCGCACAAGTTGAATGATAACGATAAAAATAATATAACGCATATAATTTATTTTTAAATTTCCCTTTCACATTTTTCCTCTTCTTTGAGGGTCTTCTTTTATTTTTCCATTTACCCGTCGCATTAGGTTTAGCGTAAATCCGTAACATCATTTGAGTCATTCTATACTCTGTTCAACGAGAACTGACAGGGACTGGATCAGACCAAGACCTAGATCCGAGCTGATCCAGGCGTAAAATAAAATATTTCTATAATGAAAAATTTTGTCCGGTATATATTCGAGGGCCCCTGTTTAGGACTTCTAAAAGTCGGCCCTGAGCATTCGCGTTCAGTTAGCCGCGTCCGCAGCGTTTTGTTTATATTCCCTGCCAATTCTCGCGGAACGGAAATCGGTCCAAGCACGAGTCTCGCGGCCGAGAGGCATAGTTCGTAAATGGGAACCAACGTAAACACTGCAGGTTAGGCTCATGGCCATTGTTCATCGACGTCTTTCCATTTCAGTTGCGTGTTATTCTTCGTCGCGTTCGGACGTAGTGGCTCGACGCGTGACTGATTTTCCTGTTCATCGTGCCACGCCCCCTCGGACCAGTCTTCTAACCAGAGTACGGTGAGTGATATTTATTTTACTCTGCATGAATTATCCTATACTTTAACTTTGCATGAATTATCGTGAAAATATTGTTCCAAATTTGGGGGTCTCTTAAATTTCTCGATTAATACCGTAATCATAGGCATATCACGCGTAGTATGTTATTCGATATACTGTACCATTTACCCCCACCGACCGTCGCGCCGCCACGCGGTCGGACTGTCTAACGCACTCGCGCTCGACTCGTACCGTTTCGCGTCTCCTTACGTTACGTCCATCGAAAACCAATTCCACGTTTCGGTCCATTCGAACGCGTTTGCCACCGCAGTTGTTCGACTCTATAAATTCTGCAGGCCGGTATCGTCGACCGTGAGGAAACCGCGGTTCAGTTTCACTCGTCGCCGCGTGCCTCGTTCTATACTCGCCCCCGTGCACTTCCGGTTTTTCCAACGGGGGCAGGGGTGGGGGAAAAAAGCCGGCGGTTTTCTAATTTGCGGAGAAGTCGCATGGCGGTTTCGCGGCTGAAATTTCCAATCGGTCCGCGTTTTAATGGCCGCGCGTCACCGCAATTCCAATCCGGCGATTCTTTTCGCCGGAAGTACCGAAACGAATGTCGGTTTGCCGGCTGATCGCGCGCCGGCTAGTTTTTGCAGGCGTGCACGACCGTCGGATTGACAAGCCGTTCGCCGTTATCGGTGAATTAACGCCGTTGAATTACTCGTTAATGAACGACCGCGATTCGTCCGGCGTCCTTAAAAATCCGCGCCATCTCGCGGGAACGAACGTAATCGCGCACGTAAATTCGCGAATCGGGGATTTATAAGTGGTTTTTTTGGAAACCCGTTTAATTACCGCTGCTTTGCTAATTTTTACGCCACACTTTCTCTGCATTTCGTGGGTTTTTCGTGATATGTATAAGGGTACGTTTTTGGTGTTCTGTAAACCGAATTTTGGAATGTAATCGTCGGTTATAGTAATTAAAGGAAATATCAGGGAATTAGTACATAGTATATTTCGAAAAAGGTGAATTTAAAAAATTTTCTTTCCCCATACTAATTGGTTATATAGGATTTTTATAGTAATAAAACAGGAGATTAGGTATGTAATATAGGAGGAGTTAATAGGGAAATGTAGATATAGGTTTTAATTAGAAATTAATTTTCACGTAATTAAATTCGGTGTGAAAATATTTTCTTTCTCCCATCGTAAAGTTGCAAGTGTTAGATGCTCATAAAGTTGAAAAAAGGGACGGTTAATAAATTCTCGTGCAGTGACCTTGAAACAATTCAAGGTTCAAGAAAGGAACAACTCTACTTGGCCATCAAAGTTATAAACTTCGCACGTGTCTTGCAAATGAAGTACAGAACATTCAGCCATCTTGCTTCTTCTAAATTACTTCTAGTCCCCAGTGAGTTCTCACTGCAATGTCGTTCGAAACTCTCTCTTCGTATTACCGTCCCACATACTTTTTTCTCCCGCGTCATTATCATATACCGAGCCAAAAAATCATCGTCGACCCATCAAAATTAAAAAAAAAGAGGAAAGGAAAAAAACGTACAAAATGTCCTCTAAAAAATTTTTCAAAACGATGTAAAATGCTATTTCGTGTTTCCACGTTCGGTTATAAACAAAAAAGGAAGAGCTACCCCCAAAACAATTTTTCCGAACGGTTTAAATGCTATCTCTCTCCCCAACATTCAATCGTAAACAAAACAAAAAATAATACTAAATAACCCGGGGAAAAACTAGCTTCTAAATAATTTTTCCAAACGATATAAATGCTACCCGTTTTTCCAACATTCAATCATAAACAAAAAAAAGAAACAAGAGAAGCAATAACACTAAATAACCGAGGAAAAAAAAAGAAACAAACCACACCCCAAACAATTTTTCCAAACGATATAAATGCCGTCCCTTTTTTCCACCGTTCGATCACCGAAAAAAGAGGGGAAAAAGAGAAGCAAAGCGTAGCTATTTCACGTCATACCTCGAGATACCGCGCGATACCTCGTACATCCGGCGTGGCATTTAAATATTTGCCAGTATTTCACCGACCCCGTCGCGTTCTCCTCCATCTCGCGCGCGTTTACGCGAGAGACGAGGTTTTCTCGATGGTAAACGAGATCCTGCCGCTCGCAGTCCGCCCCGCCTCCTCGCGGCGACACGAGGAAACAGCGCCGGCCGTGTCGCTAGACAATGAGAGAAAACGCTTCCACCCGGCGGATCGTTACGATGCATTTTCATCTCCGCGCGATACATTTTTCATCGGCGTTATCGCCTCGAAAATCCAGCCCCATTGTTGATGCCTTGTCCCGCTTAGGCGGAAACGCAGCCGCCCCTCTCCCGAGAAATTCACCGATGCGCGCACGGTTCACCGTTCCCCCATTACGCGTCGTCCATAAAACTGATGAAATCTCGCGACAGGTCGCTCTTCCAGAAAGGCGACAATTAATCCCTCCGCTCGGCCTGGCGAGCCCCTCTCCCCCCTTCCTCTTCGTTATCGATTCTCGTCCGGTCAATGAAATCGAGCTACATTTTGAGCCACCACTGCTGCCACTCAAGGCGAGTTTCCATTTCATCGCGAGTAAGAATTTAAGAAATGTTTTTGGAACGGTTGTTATATTTTTTGAGGTTACGCGGTCTTCTTTGTCTCGTCCACGCGTGTGCCACGATACTCGTGGTATCGAGGAAACGGAGAAACTAACGAGGGTTAGGAAGCGTCTATGTAATTATGTTTTTCGGTCGGAAGTGGTCCGATGTTATCGCTACGGATCGTACATCTTTTGGGTAATTATTTTAAATTCGGTATTGTGGTTAGTTTCGCAAGCTTTGAGGTTATGTCGATATTTTCCCGAAATTGTTTTAGCTAGTTCATGTTATCTTAATAATTCGAGTGAAGAATAGAGACTCCTCCATTTTGTTTCTCGATGGAAAAATAAAATGTAAATTTTATTTGTAAGGATATCGAGTTATTTTATTTCGCGTATATATTTTATATCCCAAGTATAAACGCGTAATATCTGCTCGTAGTAAAAAAAGAAATATTGTTTCAACACGTGGAACTTTCACGTGAGAAATTCAGACCCATTACAGCGCGAGTTTCCGCGGCGGCACCTGTCTACCTGACACGGAATTACTAATGTCAATAGATCTCTAACGAATCCAGTTAGAACACCATTTACGCGTCGAGAAAAAAAGGCCGGCAAAAAACCGAATCACACACCTGGAAGTTCCCAACGGTTTTCGCGTTTCAACACGATTTTAACCTCAAACTGCCGCGTGTCGTGCTCATGTTTCCGACCGTGCGTCACACGCGTGTAAAGTGGCGGGCCGAGCGTGCCTCCATCTAGGAACTACGCCGGCAGTTGACACGGGCCGCTTCTAAACTCGCGCAGAATCGCACGCTTCCTATTAGCCGTTGATTAAACGACCGTCGCTATATTATCGAATTTTTCTTCGACACGGTCCTCTGGTTCAAGGAAGAGTCGCGCAGTCCGCGTAAGAATGCGAATATCGAAGGTGAACGGGGCTAAATATGCGCACACGTGGTCGCGGATATAGAGGTCCTTAATGTACTTTCGATGCTCGTAACAGCGTGGAAGAGAAAAGAGACGGTATGTCTCTTCTTTCCCCAATGATCCAGCTGCGAACGAACTCCTCGTCGTATTTAATTTCTGCCTTCGAAGCCTCGTATGCCTTATACGATTTTCATGTAAATGCGACTAGGTAATGAATAATATTTAGCGACGCTCCGACGAAATAAATATTCATGTTTACGCGTGGCTCGTGTGCGTCTATTTATGCGAGAGCGCCGGTTCGGCGTTGTCGCGAGCCAGCGGTCTCGCGGCCGGGCATGCGCGATTATGATGGAGAGTGACACACGAATCTCGTGGAGTGCAATGCCGGTCTACGCAGCGCGACGGGTATCGCGCGTCTGCGCACTGCGTTCGGCCCGTTCCGACCGTTGTCTCGTGCACGTGCATGCAGGGCCGCCATGTTTGCACGCGAATCCGCTTGCTGCGACGTTCGTTTGCGTATCGATACGTTTGCTCGGGACACAGACGCGACCTGTATGCGGCTATATCGGTGTATACTTAAGATTGTATGAATAATTCTTTCGATTTCTATCGTTATTTATTAGAACCGCGCACGCCTCGGATTCGCGGTTTTCGCCAGGGCTGTACGCGCGTGCAAATCAAGCGTAGATTTGCATTTATTGGCATTCGATTGGTTTTATGTTTTAAAGAGGATGGAAGTAACGACAGAGGGGGGGGGGAGAGGAAGGGTTGGAGCTGGATGGCTTAATTGGTTGGTTAAAGCTGGCGAGCGAGATACAGGTTTAGAATTTCCATCTGGATCGGTATATTGTCTTTTTCGTCTGTTTTAGGGGGGGGGGGGAAGGAGCTGGGATACGTGGTGAAAGATGTTAGAAGATTAAGTTTTATGTAGGAATAAATTACTTCTTTCGTTTGCTTTATTTCTCCCGGAAGGCTTCGTCCCTCCTTAACGTCGCGTAATTTATAACTTACATCCTCGTATATCCGCGTCTTTTCAATTTTATTTCATCGCCGCGATAACGCGTTTTATTAGCCGGTGTGCAATTGTACTGGCACCCGATGATCTCTTTATAACGACCATTGGCTCCGAGCTTCGAAATTGAAGTGCAAGTCTACGTATAATAGAATCTCACGAGCAAACAGAATTTTGTTTATGAACGGTTAATTAGTCACGCAGTGCGGGATGAAATTTAAGGCGCTTCGCAGGGGCCCAGTGAGTGTGTCGTTCAGTAAATAAATTTTACAAAATTGAAATTTATATTTCGTTTAATTTTCACTTCGCGTTTAATTTTTATTTTATTTTTTATAACTTGTGTTTATTATTACGAGGTTCTTAAAAGTCGTGAATTAACGATAATTGTCTATTAATAATTAATCTATTAATTAAATTCGTATTAAATTTTAGAATCGGAGATTCTTTTTCTCGATCTTTATGCATCATTGTGTAGAGATAGCGACGAAAATATGAAAGAAATATTAGTATAATAGAATTCGCGATTTACAGATTTCGAAATTTTCATTATCGTTGCGATTTTCCATTTTCAAATATTTTTTTTTTTTTTTGGGTATCGCGTGATAACAAATCGCGATAGTAAAAATTATTACAAAAATTTGATATTCGGTACGAAATTAAAAACACTCGGATTTTATATTGCAAAATTAGGTTTTTTATTTTTGAAAATCGTCCTCTTTGATAACGTATCAATGATCTCCGTTCGGAAATCGAGTTTTTCGCGAATCAGGAATATTTCTACGTATTATTTTATTTGCCACAGAAATTGTCCCATTTGATCAACGTAACTCGCGTTTTATCTTGAGTTCACTCGCCACTTCACCACGCCGCGAGTCCCAACGAATTCTAATATCTTCCTCATTTCGACTCGTTCATAACGTATAAACCTTCGAATTGTTTGCAGCGAAGCTCGCGGTGATACAAAGTTTCGATAAGAGCGGAAATTTATTAAAGCCGTACCTTTGTGGTGAAGCAATGGCACTGCACACAGCGCAGCAAACTTCCCAGCGATATTAATAAATCACTGAATATTCCTTTACGCTCTGTCTTTCGAAAAATCAATTAAACTCGAACAAATATCTCCGTTTTAATCCCGCCGCGAGTCCCCATCGAGACGATAACGCGATAAATTATTGTACGAGCCCCATCGTTCTCCGGCTGTATTCCCGCGAAGCGTTTCGAATTATCCTGGAAACATCCACTGACGAATATTCCCGATTGACAGACGGAAATATCATCGCCGAGAACGATATTAACAACCGCGATATTTATTCGAATATTTAATCCTTCCGCTTCCCGGCGGACTTCAGACGGCTCGCCGCTTAACTCACTAGCGCCACCGCGGCCCGTATCTACAATACGTTAAACGTCCACCGTAAATTTCTCCGCGCATCGTCGCGTTATCTTCCCGATTCTACTCGCATAATATTGCAATTTTCTTCTCACTACGCGTGTCAGACTGTTTGTGTAATACTCTTTTCAACTCGTTAATGATCAGCGGGACTCCGAGCCGGACGTTTAAAAGCAGATACGTCTTCTCGGGTTCTCGGGCTTCCACGAACTTCTGCCTCTCGGATAACAAACGACTAATGATAATGTAATAATTATCATCTCCTCGAAGCCGGTGGAGGAGGCCGGAAAGACGAGATGCAGCCGGCCGGCTTGCAGAAAGACCGCGCGTAAATCTTTGGCGCGCGAACCGGCGGGGTTGTATTAATTATTTTGCGGAGAACGCTCGGTTACGCTGGCTTCGATTTATAGGAAACGGGGTAAGAGTGTTCCTGTGTTTAGAATGTAATTAATGAGCCGCGGTGCCGTGCCACGTGAGATATTCGCCCGATTCGAGTATGTATCCCATTTGCGTTCGCGTCACGGCCGCTCGTCCCGATCTGTAATGTTTATTCGCTTATTCGGTGAGGCCGCCACTGTCTGTTCGCTTCCACGTGCCATTCGGAACCGCCATCTTTTTTAACCTATATACATATATTTTTGAGATATTTGGTCGGGGTGCGAGATAGTATACCGTATGTCGTTGTGTAATAGTATATAAATAATATATAATAAATATATAAGTGGTTTATGGGAGTGCGATTTTTATATATTTGGTGTATATTCGTATTTTAGGTTTTTAATTCGAATTTGCAAGTAGGAATTTCATTTTACAATAATAAAGAAAAATTCTTTGCGTTGATCATAGTGCTGTTAATGCAAGTGCTATTAATTAATGCAAAGTAAAATAGATAATATTTAATAATGGCGTATGATGTAATGACATAGTGCTCTCATTATGATCATGTTTATGTATATACAGATTAGATGTAGCATGGTGGTCGAGTCTCGTCACAATAGGAATCATGTTGCATCTATCAGTAATACTCGGGAACTGCATATATATATCTACTGATATTAACACTTTGACTGCCATGCACTAGGGGGCCACGATCAAATTTTCATTAGTTTTGAGATATAATAATTAATTATTGAACAATGAAAAAGAAAAGGAAAACACGGTGCAAGTTATTAACATTTTCTATTCAAAGTTCTTTATTTTTCTAAGTTGTTAAAATTTTCAAAAAGCGGTGAAAATAAAACAAATAGAAATTTTAAAAAATTAGTATTCGAGGACATTGGTGACCACCATGATTCCACTGAAGAGGCTAGTGCCAGTCACTGGTGACCACCATGACAGTCAACGTGTTAATATGCATATACGAGTGCTTTTCATTCGTTATTTAATTATTATTTAACTCGTATAGCAATTGTTCACATATATATATTAACATTTGTCTTTCATTAATTAATTATTAATTTTATTATTAATTACATCGGTACATGGTTTGTGAGCTTCGATTCACACACACGTGTACTAAGTAGGTACATATGTATACTATACATATATAATAATAATTTCAATAATTTCACAATAATATGACGAGGATAAATAAGAAAGAATAACTAGGTTTCCATTCTCTCGAAAAATTTAATTCCTACGTAACCTAACCTAACCTAACCTAACTTCCCTAACCTCCAAACTTAATTAAAAAACTTTTCCACCTGAAAATTTTCAAATTTTCTGTCAGATCCCTTTCCACGATTGGAAATATTTTCATTTTTCTCCTAAAATTCTAATTAGCGAACTTCAATTGTGTTCATCTGTCGGACCAAAATAGGATTTACGATATTTTATTTCTCGAGGTTTCTCGACATTATTCAATTTTTTTCTTTTTTTTTTTGTTTCAATGGTTAAAGGGGGAGGGGGTTGATCCTCGAGGGTTTCCAAGTTTTGGTTACAAATTTTTTCCTCGGCGTAATAATATACTTTGGCCGGGCAGATTCGTGTGGCATCCAACGACGCGACTATGTTCCCAAATGTTTCGCTGGCTGATCGTTCCGACAGGCGGTCGAACTTCGTTTGTCGGGTGGGAAAAAGGAAGAGGAAGAGGGAAGAGAAAGAGGAGACCGTTAAGGAAATGGGTTTCATGCTCCGCGAAATTCGAAACTGGCCCCGGGATGGCCGGATTATTTTTTCTCCGCTTTTTCCCTTTCGTTCATAGTCTCAATGGACTGTTCGTCTTGTCTTTCCACGCTTTCGTCGTCGAGTCGATTTTAATAATTAGCGACACGCGCTGTGGCCGCCCTCGAGCGTGAAGGGGGGCCGTGAGATTATGCTACGGGTTTGTCGAAATTTAAATCGGTCTCGGATTTCGGGGATACGAAGCATCGCATTCCTTCTTTCAGATTTAAAACTTTTCAAACGCGAATTGGAAATAATATAAAAGTAATAAATCTTCGATAAAATCGGATTTTTGGTATGTGGGTGAGGAAAAATAAAAAATCGATGGGATAAGAGATAAGTAAATTTCCAAAATCTAGATAAGAAAAGGTAGAAAATCGGTGGAATACAAAATCAGTAAATTATTGAAATCTAGATAGGAAAAATAGGGAATTGATGGAATAAAAAATTGGTAAATTTCCAAAATTTAAATTTTTTTTAAAATATACGAAATCGGTGAAATGAAAAATAAGTAGATTTCCAGAATCTAGATAGGGAAAATTATAAAGTCAGTGACATAAAAAATAAGTAGATTTTCAAAATATATATATATTTAAATCTAGATTATATATAAAATCGGTGAAATGAAAAATAAATATATTTCCAAAATTCAGATGAGGAAAATTATACTGTAAATGGCATAGAAAATAAGTAAATTTCCAAAATCTAGATTGGGAAAATTATAAAGTCAATGGCATAGAAAATAAGTAGATTTCCAAAATCTAGATTTAGAAATGTATATATATATTATATAAAATCGGTGAAATGAAAAATAAGTAGATTTCTAGAATCTAGATAGGGAAAATTATAAAGCCAATGGTACAGAAAATAATTTCCAGAATTTATAAAATAAAAGAAAAAAAAATAGAAAATCGGTGGAATAAAAGATCGGTAAATTTTGGAAATCTATTTTAATTTAAAAAACGAGATATTTTGCTTGCAAAAAGACAATAAACACTAGGTATTTCGAAAATTTCGAGAGTTTCGAAATCTAACAAAATTTCGCACCAAATTTCGGAGAACTCGAAAGTTAGATGCAGTCGTGCCGCCCTAAGAGGGTAGCGTGTGTAGAGTGATATAGTCCGATCGCGTTGTGTACTGACTTGGCGATCAGGGTGTCGATAGAGAGGAGTAATGATTATAGTGAAATGATACGATTGTAAATTATATATGATAGTCGGTGATATCGCAAATGTATAACTGAGAATCAATATGTCGCGATACGTGTGGCTAACTGCGGATGGACAACTGTTGGTTGTCGATCAAGTGACTCTAAACGCTCATGGTGATTACACGGGATGTCGACAGGTGGTATAGTTTATAGTGGTTAAGTGATTGCATGCGAAACGTTATTTCAGTACTATCAAATATTCTATAACATGAAAAATATTAAATATTAAATCTCATCATTAAATATCCTCTACTAATTACGTTTAATAATTTTCACTAATAATGAATTTATATTGATAAAAAGTTGCTTAGTTACTCAGTTTGTCTAAAATAATTAGTTTCATTTATATGATTTATTTATTTATATATATATATCTGGATAAAAAATATATATATTTATATGATTATATTATATATAAATATATATTCATTTATACGATTTATATATATATATAATAATAATTAATTTGATTTATATGATTTATTTACTTATATATATCTAGATAAAAATATGACGCTTTAATCTAGTCGTAATTGAGCTAAAAGTTAGTCTAAATGGACGTAATTGTAGGCATTGTAAAATATTGATTAATAATAAATACAATAATATACGTGTTTATTTGCTATTTTATTTTTGAAAAGAAGCACTGAATATATCTATATATAATATATTCATTTCTTTTTAAATAAAATTGCAAATAAACAGGGATATTATTATATTTATTATTAATCAATATTTTACAATGCCTACAATTACGTCCATTTAGATTAACTCTTAGCTCAATTACAACTAAATTAAAGTGTCATATTTTTATCTTGATACCCATTATGGCTATGATAGTCATATACCATTTGCCATAAAATCCAGTAATAAATATTAACCTAGTATACTTGTTATACTTTAGTATACTAGTATACTCTATATTTATTATAGTATTTAGTATACTAGTATATTCTATATTTATTATAGTATTTAGTATACTAGTGTACTCTATATTTATTATAGTATTTAGTATACTAGTATACTCTATATTTATTATAGTATTTATTATACTAGTATACTCTATATTTATTATAGTATTTAGTATACTACTATACTCTATAATATCTAGTATACTCTATACTATACTATACTACACTATACTATACTATACTATACTATACTATAACCTAGTAGACTTCCATATTTATTGTGCACTCAATAAACCTAATAAATGCCCCCCTCCCCCCCCCCCAAAATTGTTTTTCACGTCGAA
>NW_016910551.1:452723-463573 GCF_001483705.2 Eufriesea mexicana
CCCCCGAAATGAAAAATAAAAAGGAAAATGATTTCTCACCGTCAAGATAAATAATATGGGAAGATTCGCTGGTGGTTGTAAAGAAAAAGCGTTAAAAGGCGATCGCGTGAAGCGGGAAGCAGGAACCGCTGGCGAAAACGGCTAATGACAAATTTACGGCGCACTTGGCGTGTTACCGCAGGAGCCGCGAGTGTTGCTAAATTTTATCGAGCGAACGGGTGCACGGGACGGCGTGCGAACGACGCGTCGAATAATCCGTGGTCGTTGCGACTTGTGCGAGTTCGAACGCCTCCCTGCGAGCCAGGCGCAGCCGAACAAAGGGAACGGACGAAAACGATGCCCTCAGAAATTGTGGGTTCCTTCTTGTTGCTCCACGGAAGAAAGAGTCCGCCGCCACGGGAATCCTTGGCCGAGCCTGCGGCCACCGAGTCCTGTGGCTAAGACAAACCCGAAACTCGTCGCGGTCTTCCTCCCTACTTACCACGCTTTCTTTACAATCCTGTCCGGATCGTCCACACCGAATTTTCATTTTTATTTGCCTTACTTTTCCCAATAGCTTTTCATTCTCGTTCGGATTCAAGAGCGTTGTGAATTTTAAGCATTGAAAAATTTCTTCCTTTCTTTGTTTTTCTTTTTTTTTTCTTGTTTTTTATTTATTTCGGAGGAAAGAATTGGAAGTGAAAATTTAATTAAATTTATTTTTATATTTACCTGTTTTGTGTGGGTTCAGGAATGTTTGGGAACGTGCAGATCATCCACACCGAATTTTCATTTTTATCCATTTTACCCTATTCTTCCCAATAGCTTTCTATTGCCAATCATAATGAATTTTAAGCATTCAAAAATTTCTTCCTTTTTTCTTTTTTTTTCTTTGATTTGAGAGGAAAGAATTGGAAGATGTGGAAGTGAAAATTGAATTAAATTTATTTTTATATTTACCTGTTTTGTGTGGGTTCAGGAATGTTTGGGAACGTGCAGATCATCCACACCGAATTTTCATTTTTATCCATTTTACCCTATTCTTCCCAATAGCTTTCTATTGCCAATCATAATGAATTTTAAGCATTCAAAAATTTCTTCCTTTTTTCTTTTTTTTCTTTGATTTGAGAGGAAAGAATTGGAAGATTTGGAAGTGAAAATTTAATTAAATTTATTTTTATATTTACCTGTTTTATACGAATTCGAAGGTGTTAGGGAACGTGCAGATCATTGGTATCGAATTCTCATTTCTATTTTCGATTTTATTTTATTTTTATTTTTCCCAATAGTTTTCCATTGTCTATCGGATTCAGAGCATTATGAATTTTGAGTATTCGAAAATTTGTATTTTTTCTCTCTTTCTTCTTTTTATTATGGGAGGAGGGGATTATGTGGAAAGAATTGAAAATGAAAATTTAATTTAATCTATTTTGATATTTGATTTTTTCTTAATGACTTTCCATTGTCAATCAGATTTAAGAATGTTACGAATATGGAGTATTCAGAAACTTGTATTTTTTTCTTTTTGCTTCTTTTTGGGGAAGAGTGATTATATGGAAAGAATTGGAAGTGAAAATTGAATTAAATTTTTGTTTAATATTTTGCTTATTTTATATTGATTCAAAAATATTTGGGTCTGTGCAGATCATAGACATCGAATTCACATTTCTCTCACAATCAAAGATTTTACATCATTTTTCCTGACGAGTTTCCATGACTAATCATATTCAAGAACGTCACGAATTTTGAGTATGCGAAAATTTTAATAGTTGTAGTAGGATTTAGCTCTAAATATTAGGATTTAGGAATTATTATAATAGGAATTATTAGGAATTATACGAAATATTATTAGGAATTATTTTTTCCTTTTCTCTTCTGTTTTGAGGGCTGGGAGGAGGGAGAAAGATTATATGGAAAGAATTGGAAATTTCAATTTAATTAAATCCAGTTTGAAATTTATTTTTCGTAGAGTCAAGAAGCTTTCGAATTTTTTAGTACTCGATAACGATATCTGAAAAATTAATAAACAAGTAATTTTTCAAAATTCCCCTATTTCTAATTCTCGCCTCGTTCAAGACTCGATAGCAAGATCTCGAGAATGAAGCGAGACGTGCGTGCGGAAAATTAATTTCCCCCTGCAGGTAGAACGTAACGAGCAATTTTTCGTTTGATCCGTTGTTCGGGGTAAATCGGGTAGAAAGGGAAATTTTTACGATTGAGTGACGAGAAACGATGAGAAACGATCCGTCTCTCCGATACATTCCTCCAAACGTTGAGGTTTCGAATGGCAGCCGGTGGAAGTGGCGTCGTTACTCATGTAAAGAAGGACCATACATAACTAGAGCTGACACGTGTCCACGACCAAGGATTCTAATTAATCTCTCCCATGCACCCCTCTATTGGGAACCAAAAATATTTTAATTTACCCTGGTATGTGCTTTCCTCTACCCCCACCACGAGTACCCAAAATGGCCACCAAAATGGCCCCGAATTTTTGAGGGCGGAAGTAAATACGACCACGAGGACATAAAAGTCGGGAAATTTACAAATGCAACCAAGAAAACATGGAAGATCTGCTCGTAGACGAAAGCCATGAACCAGGGACGTGACACCATAATTGTTTCAAGCGCCCCGGTGCACTTGCACTGGCAACGCACGCCTGTTCTAGGGAACTGTCCCAGCGTTAAAAAATAGAGCAAACATTTGCATACCCCTAAATAACGAATTCTCCCACCCCTTCGAAGTTCGCACCATGCACGACTCTTATCGGTCAACGGTGGTTGAATAAATTTTATTTATTCGTTGCACAAGCTTTTGGGATAATAAAATAGTAAATTAATTAATATTCGAATTTTTCCTCGCAGAAATATTTAGACCTAAATTCTAATAATTTCTAATAATTCTTAAATCCTAATATTTAGAGCTAAATTCTACCATAACTGTTAAAATGGCTGTTAGACGATGGAATAAAATAAGAAAAATTTGAGAAAGAAAATGGAAGACTAAGAAATATCGAAAAATTAATTGTACCTATTAAAATGGTAACGTTGAATGGGAAATTTTTATTAGAAATTTAAAACCACCATTTGGATCCTGATAGATCCAATACAGAAAAATTTAAAGAAGAACGGAGGACTATGAGACCTCGTAAAATTGATTATGTCAATTAACACTAAACCCACCATAGTTTAAATTTTGATTAAAAATTCCTCGTTCAAGCTTATCATTTTAATCACTCGTCTTCGCGATTTTTCTTCCAATATAGGTATAGTCATTTCCCAATATCTCCCATTATTCTATTTTTCGAAGTTTCTACTCCTTTCCCATTCACCGGTTATTTGACCGCGGTGGGTTTAGGGTTAAAGGGACCCGGTTGAGCTCGAAATATTTATTAGACATTTAAAAACCACCAATTGGATTCGTTAGCTTTCGTGCTTCCTCGACCCAGCGACGTGTTTCAACAGCAAATCCGACACCATAATTATATATGTACATATAAATCATTTTTAACACCTTCTTTTATCCTGTTTCCCTCTCCAAGTTCTTTCATTTTCCAGCCTACTGGATGCTCGCGTAACCGGTCGTTTAACTGGTAGCTTCAGCCTGAAAAATCATTTATTTGTTAATATTCCAGTCTACGATTTACTGCTATTTTACATGAATTTATCCTTCTTTTCTATCCGATGCTCGCTGTGCATGTGACTCTGGAAAATATCCTCTGACAATGAGCCTAGCTTTAACACTAAACCTTACACATACCTGTTCTTACCATAAGGGGTTAAATGACCCCTCGTGGTACGTAAGGTATGCAAAGAATTTTTCTCAGTGAAAAGTTAACATGTAACATTACTATATTTCAAAATTCCATTAGGTTATTTTAACTTTGATATATTGACTAACATCGATTTTCAGAACCCGACTAAACGATGTAGGGTCGTCCCTGGAGTTCAAAGGGTTGAAGTATGCAACCCACTGTGCATGAAGACCTAACTTGGTAACCTAATCCAACAAGTCAATAAAAATCACAAAAATATGTGAATCTACGAGATCACCCATTGTACGAAATGAGGAATTCGAAGGCTTCCCGCTACGAAATCGGTGATATTTTCGAAATATAAGTTAGTACTTAATATTTCAAAATTCTATTAGGTTATTTTAAATTCGCTCTATTAATTAACATCGATTTTCAGAACCCGATTAAACGATGTAGGGTCGTGCATGGAGTGAAAAGGGTTGAAGTATGCAACCCACTGTGCATGAAGACCTAACTCGCTAGCCTAATCCAACGCGTCAATAAAAATCCCAGGAAAAATGGTAATCTACGAAACCACCCGTCTTACGAAATCAGGAATTGAAAGGTTTGCCACTATAAAGACACGTACAATTATTATATTTCAAAATTTCATTAGGTTATTTTGAATTTGCTATATTGACTAACATCGATTTTCAGAACCCGATTAAACGATGTAGGGTCGTCCCTGGAGTGTAAAGGGTTGAAGTATACAACCCACTATGCATGATGAAAATAATCCGAGTCAATAGAAATCCCAGGAAAAATGTGAATTTACGAGACCACCCATCTTACGAAATCAGGAATTCGAAGGCTTCCCGCTATGAAATCGGTGATATTTTCGAAATATAAGTTAGTACGTAATATTTCAAAATTTCATTAGATTATTTTAAATTTGCTGTATTAATTAACATCGATTTTCAGAGCCCGATTAAACGATGTAGGGTCGTCCCAGGAGTGCAAAGGGCTGAAGTATGCAACCCACTGTGCATGAAGACCTAACTCGCTAACCTAATACAACCGGTTAATAAAAATTCTAGGAAAAATGCAAATCTACGAAACAACAAGTCCAAGATGTCAACACAATCCATCCATTCATTAAAAAACCCATAAATATAGCAAATTTATAGCAAATTGGCTATAGCAATTGTGTAATACGAAACTCTTCATGCGAAATCAAAATGTAGAAATATAAGCTTATCCCATAAAATAAAAAGAAATTAATTATTGGGATTATGGGTAAAACGAAATAACTATCTGTATTTTATGATTATCTTTATTTTCTCCTAAGTATTCTGACTGTGTTCGCGTAGAGAGTCAAAACTAGAGTGAAGAAAAAGGGTATGCGATTGCAGCTCGTCCTGGTCTCCTAATGCTTATCTAACGTGTGAAACGAACACTTCACGTATTCCTGTAACCTCTTCGGTGCATAGTTTAAAGATATATCTATTTCTTCTGATAGATTAATTTTTGTATATTCGATACGTTAAGGCTTATCTTATTTTCAATATTAATCCTTTGCGCTCGACGATTTTTTGGCTAGAGAAGAGTAGAAATTCAAAAATTCTCTACTAAAAAACTGGCGATGCTTTTTTGAGCAGTAAATAAAGAATTGTATAATAATAGAATTGTAGAATTATTTGACTTTGATGCTTTGCACACTGTTAGATTACATTAAATTTGATATATTAATTATTATTATTATATATACTATGTTACTTATTATATTATACTGTTATTATATGTACTATTACTATACTATTCCGGGATAGCGTGAAGTGTTACGTTAGTATATTTCACACGTTAGATAAAATTTAGGGGATCAGAACGAGCTGCAATCGTATACCTTTTTCTCCTCACTCTACTTTTGACTCTCTACGCGAACAGTCAGAATACTTGAGATATACCTTCCTGAGGAGAGAATGAAGATGATTATAAAATACAAATAGTTATTTCTTTTAACCCATAGTCCCAATAAATTAACCCTTTGCACTCGAGAGGTGACTCTCAGTCACCGTTTGTTTTAATGCTGTAACTTAAATAATGAATGATGATAGTTATGTTAAAGAATTTACAATTACATTAAGAATTCTTTTCTTAATTTTAGCATAAAGAGTATCAGCGAGCTTATAAAAATCTAAAAAGAGATCCCCGAGTCCAAAGGGTTAACATCGATCTTCCAAATTTGATGAAATGGCGACTGAAGGTCACCTCTTCTCGAGTGCAAAGGGTTAACCTAAATAATGCGACAGCGAAGAATGAAACCGAGGAACAGTTTGAGAAACAGCACGGTGTGCGAATATTACCGAGCCCCGTGGTTATATACTGGCTCAGCTGCCGAAAAGAGTTAAAAGTAAGAGGATGGTTTACATTAGCCGGCTAGCACGGCGGAAAAAGAAGGGAAATAAAAGACGAAGAAGAGGAAGAAGAAGAATATCAAGTATGTTAAAATAAACGGCCACGCGTGGAAGATAAGAATCGGTGCTCGATCAAACAGGTAACGATAAGACACGCAAAGGTCTGCCGGTGGACGCGTGGCTGGCTTGCCGTGCATCCTGATCGCATGTCCTTGAAAACCCGCCGCGTGGTATCGCGAGGTGGCCTCTGGCATTCGTCGTTTCCCATCGTCGTCGTCGTCGTCACCGACGTCGCAGCGCTTGGCGTGCGTGCAGGCCGGTGCATCCGCGCGAAACGCACAGTCGTACGAACTCACCTACACCGACGCACACACACACGTGCGCACCGACCACTCCACCTGCACACGGCGCGTGTACGCGTTTATTATCCCCGTATCGATGCGTGCGCGCGAGCAAGAGGCGGACGCGGAGCACCGGCGGCTGTCGACAGAGAGAGAGAGAGAGAGAGAGGGAGAGAGTGATGGAGAAAGAGGGGGTTACAGAGAAGAGCGAAGGAACGGGAGAGACAGGGCGAGAGAAGAGCACCAGCGGGGTGGAGAGAGCACCATGGAAGGTTGGATCGTTCGCTGCCGGTAGCAACGACCCTGGATGCATCGACTCCTGGGGTTGTCGGGTGGTAAGGGCGGCGGAGAGAGAGAGAGAGAGAGAAGCTTTGTGGGTGGAGTAGTAGAGCGACAGAGAGAGAGGACCTCGGTAGCAGTGAGACTAGGGGAGTCACCCTTTGTCTACTGTCTCTCTCGCGCGCCACGGCTAACCCCACTGTCGCTCTTCGTCTCCCTCCAGCTAGTTCTAATTCTCTCTCCCTCTCCGTCGCACCCTGTCACACGGACGCACCCCCACACGCGCCTCTTGCCAATCTCAGGCCCTCTCTGTCCCTCCGCCTCCCCCCCTCTCCGCTAGCTCTTCGGCTCTCCGCGCTATTGATCCCGCAGCATCCACCGCGAAATAACGACGTACGCCCCTGTGTGCCTCTCTTTCCCGCCTCTCGCTGCCTCTCCTTCCCGTTTACAGCCCGTTCACCGGCCAATCTGATCGGGACGCGGGACGCTGCGAGCGGGCAGCGTCGCGTGGCACGACGCCGCGCTGTCTTTCGCGAATTTTCGCGCCGCGCGCCATTACGGGGCTGCCGGGCCCCGGGACCGCGCGCTCTCCGCACGGTTCCCAGTCGTCTGCGAAAACGAGGAAAGTTCGGGTATTCCCGGTCGTCGACACGGCCGCCGCAGTCCCTGGGGAGCACCCTACCCCGGAAGCTGTCCGCTACTGATTCCGGCTCGCAATTTCCTAGATCACGCTGCTTCGCCAGATCTAGTGGAATCTGGTGAAATGAGACCCCGACTGCAACGGGGAACAGGTATCGATGCCTGTCCACGGCGCGCCGGCAATCGATACGCGTCTTTTGGAGAACGGAAGGTGTATGCCCAGGGTTAGGGTGGGTCGCAGGTCGTCGTTCCATTGGAGTTTTTATCGGCACTGATTCCTCGCGGATTTTTTATTCACTCGCTGCAGCGGATTGATGTTTCAGGGCTGGCTGGAGCGAGAGGCTGGGCCTCTGGTTGGGGTAGTACCGGAATTTATATGCTCGACGTGCTATCGGCCAACGAGATGCGAGATTTGGGAAGAATGGAAAGAGGTTAGGTACGGAGTATTGTAGACAAAATGAAAGGTATCGTTATTATATTGATGTTTACAGGAGGAAAAATGTAAATTCATTATTAGTTAATTCTGCTGATATTTTTTAGAGTGATCCAAGTCATCCAGTGATCTGAGAGGAACGATTTTATTATTTATTTTGTGTTCAATTTAATTTATATGCCCGACGTGCTATTGGTCAATGAGATGCGAGATTTGGGAAGAATGGAAAGAGATTAGGAACAGAGTATTGAAGACAAAATGAAAGGTATCGTTATTATATTGATGTTTACAGGAGGAAAAATGTGGATTGATTATTAGTTAATTCTGCTGATATTCTTGGAAGTGGTCCAAGTCATCGAGTCATCTGAGAGGAACGATTTTATTATTTATTTTTTATTGAATTTATTTGTATCTTAATAAAATTTTTGAGATTATGGATCTCAATTGTAAAATGACTATGATATATTTGTATTCTCTTTTACAGTCTTTTATTTCTCAAGCAAGTAATTATCGAGTAATTTATTACGCATGTCTTCGAGCGCTTCTATAACAAGGAGAGTGCAAATCCCTCGGGTGATCGATTTAGTTGAAACTTTGCAGGTTTGTAGATTTTGTCACGCAGTTAAAAAAAAATATATCATTATGATATATCAACTATTCAATAAATTTTTAAATATTTACGATTAAAGTTTAATTACTATTATAATTACAGATTTATTTTCGACAATTTTTAATTGGCGTTGTGGTGTAACGGCGACGTTCGGAAGTTTCTATAATGGAGGTCCAGGGTTCGATTCCCCTATCTATACATTTTTTTTTTTTTCAATTTATTTTCGTGAGAGAGTGTTAAGAGGATACCATGACGCAGTGCACCTAACCCCCCCAATTCTTATAGAATGTTTATATAAACATTTGTTTTCGGTATTTATAAATTATTTATTCACGCCTTATATCCTAGATTCATTTTCATATACAACTAAATTTATCTTTTCGACAATTTTAATTTACAATTAAATAATTTAAAATAAAGAATTATTTTCTACAGAACAGCGAAAAGTGGAATAGTTAAATCGAGTTTGCAGCTTTATCGCAATTTTATGATTTAAAGCGTTTTTAAAGCGCGGAGCTTTTAATATTTCGAAAGCAGACACGAGTAAGTCAAGCTATTTTCGTAATTACGGGCACAATTAGCGTAAGGTAAAGATACTTACTGTAAGGTGTAATCGTTGAAGGGGAGGATTGGAGTTTGTCGAGAGTATTGAGAATTGAGTTTGATAGACGTCAATGAACAAGTCATTGTTCATAGCGAAAGCGCCTGGTCGATGAAGTGTTAATTGTATAATATTAGGTCATCCCGTGAGTTCTATATTGGATGGAAATAAACAGCTACCTGTCGATAACACTGTCCAACAAGTTCCAACTTTTTCTCTAATCTGTAATATCCATCGGGTGATTCTTGTAAAGTTTACTCTCCTGAACATAAATTCGTAATCGAAATTCCTTTGCCATGCTTAGTTTCGAAAAAATAGTAACTTTCCTGAAAACGCGCGATCTTTGGATAAAATTAAGTATTACGTGCAACGTAAGAAGATTACGAGGATTATCGTTATGTTGAAAGTTAGGTTAGAGTACCCGGAGTTTGCCAATGTCCATAATTATAATTATTCGTGCTTCTGGATAATTATAATTGGTCATCGAAGTTTGAAAATATGCCTCCGAGTGCACTTTCTAAGCATATTATTGCATTTTTATAAAGAGTTCTTTATCTAACGCGCATTTGCTATACAGTAGCATATTCTGTAGGTTTTTCTGAGGAAGAAAGCATCTTGAAATAATATTGGGATGATGTTCAATGTTGACAGGACGGTAAAATATATATTGGCAATACGCAAACGGGATTTAGCCGCCACGTAACCATTGCTCGCGCCATCTAGCTTTATCAGGGGCGTAGTCACGCGTGACGAACACCAAAATCAACTTCCAGTGGATGAAATTTTTTGTATGTACTACGTGATTTTTTTTTTCATGTACTTCTTTACACTAATTCAAAATAAGAAATTTCTCTGTAATCACTTGTAATTTGGAACAATTTCGTTATTCGATATATACAGACGATTATAGTTTATAAAAAATGTATAAATTATCAAATTTATTATTAATAACCAATTGTTCACAATGTAAATTAATAATAAAATTGAAAAAATTAATAAAAGATTGACTATTACTTTAATCAATAACGTGCTTGTGTTAAAACGTACCTGTAATTAAAAAAAAGTTAATAAACCATTTTAATTATTGTTAATAACAAATTGTTCGCATCGTTAATTTACAATAAAAGTGAAAAAATTAATAAATTGTTAGCTATTGCTTGAATTAGTAACGTGCTTGCATTAAAATGTTCGAATAATTTGCTTAAAAGTTTATAAATAATTACACCGATTGTTAATAACAAATTAATATTGTTAATAATAAATTGTGCACAATGTAAATTTATAGATACAATAAAAAAATTGTTTTATTATTGGCTATTACGGCGAAAAAATAATAATTAATATAATCGGTAAAGTACGGAAATTTCCGCCGATCTTCGGCCGGCCGCCGCTATATAAGGGGCCCGCGCGAAGGTTCGAGCCAGTTGTCGGTTCGACTTCGGAAGGTCCGCGTTAATATTTTTTCTTTCTGTTTCAGGTTTTAATTATCTTTCTTCTTTCAGATTCTATTTCTTTTATTCTAGATTTCATTGTTTGTGCATTCGAATATTCTGTACAATATTCGAATGCTTCGTCGTTGGTTTGTTTGTATATCATCGTTGGCTAGATCAATGGTTATTCAGTGGCCATTGTCCACTCTCTTAAATAACTTAACAATAATTTCTTCTTTCAGGTTCTAATTATTTTTCTTCTTCCAGATTTTATTTCTATCATTCTTTTTGTCTTTGTTTCAGCATTCGAGTATTTCGTACAATATTCGAATGCTTCGTCGTTGGTTTACTTATGTCTCATCGTTGGCTAAATCTTTCCTTTCACAAATTT
>NW_016910551.1:463841-467361 GCF_001483705.2 Eufriesea mexicana
GACAGTGACTGGAATTGAGCTAGGCCCGATCGGGAGGGTGCCGAGGTATGAAGTTATCTCTGTACACGGGAGTACATCGCCTAGGCTAGTCGGTCTTTCGAATAATCGCGAACTCGTTCGGGCGCGTCGCGATTTTCTATTTGCTCGCGTGTTTGATATTTTATTCCCTATTTTTATGGGAACTTGAAAATATCTTAGCGTTGCGACAGTAGAGTTTCAGTATACCGAACCGAAATCCCTTTTGTAAGACACGAAATATAATATAAGTGTCAGTAGAGTCATTTTAACTTAATTCGCTCCAAGTTAGACTAGGCTATCTTTGATACAGATAGCACCAGTAGGCTGCGCCACTAGGGCGCATGTCGGGTCTCGATGCCTAGCCACCTCCTCGTGGTGAGACCTGGTAATTGGTATCGTTTTCCAAAGAGAAATCTTTGGCAAACGATGCCAAGCTAAGAGCTACGCACAAAGTTTAAAATATTTCCTATCTCTTGTAAATTTTCAATGTTCTTTTTGAACTCTGAAAATAGAGAGTGGGCAATATCTGTTTAAAATGATATTTGAATGAAGAGGAATTAAGGTAAGTAAGGAAAAGAAATCAAGTAAGGAAAGGTAAGTAAGTAAGGTAAGTATAAGGTAAGTAAAATAATTAAGATGTACTGGAAAGCAGAAAAATATTGCCCAGATAATTCTTGGAAATGACGTCATTTCTTGGAATTGGTTGGAGGACAACCTCCTATCATGTCATGTTATCCTAATACAAAGTCGCTAAATCGGCCGAAAATTTCTCGTCGAGGCCGCAAAAGTATTCTCCAAGTAATTCTTGGAAATGACGTTATTTCTTGGAACTGCCTCGGCGAGCGACCTCCTGTCATATTATGTTCTCCTAATACAAACTCGCGAAATCGGTCAAAATTTTTTCTTCGAGGCTGCAAAAGTATTGTCCATAGAAGCGGCAAAAGTATTGTCCAGAAACCGGAGAAGTATTGTCCAGATGCGGGAAAAGTATTGTCCAGGAACGGTAAAAGAATTGTCCAAATGCGGGAAAAGTATTGTCCAGAAACGGCAAAATTTTTGTCCACGCTGGCTGCAAAGGTATTGTCCGAGAACTCTTGGAAATGACGTCATTTCTTGGAACTGTCTCGACGATAGACCTCCTTTCATATTATGTACTCCTGATACAAAATCGCGAAATCGGGCCGAAAATTTCTCGCCGAGGTTGTAGAAGCATTGACCGAGAATTCTTGGAACTGGCTCGACGGTAGATCTCCTGTCATATTATGTTCTCCTGATACAAAATCGCATAATCGGCCAGAAATTTTTCCTCATGGCGACAAAAGTATTGTCCGGAGAATTCTTAGAAATGACGTCATTTCTTGGAACTGACTCGGCGATAGACCTCCTGTTACATCATGTTCTCCTGATACAAAATCACGAAATCGGCCGAAAATTTGTCGTGGCCATGTCCTATAGATGCTGTATTTGAAACACGGTAAAAATCGAACCACGTGACCTACGCCCACGCAATTTACACACCTGACACCTAAGCACCTGAGGATTAATTTGAGTCAACCCGCAATCGATTCGGCCGTCATCGAAAAATGCCAGTTCTTTCCAATCACTCTCAGACCGGAATTTTTCGATCAAAAATCAGTAAAAAATGTTGCAAGCTCGAAAGCTCGCAATAAACCATATGCACGCGTAGGGCACACCGTAAGCTATCACATACCTAAAGCTCGCTCTCCCAGCTTTACCAGTAAGCTCACAGCAGCATCAAAAGTAACTCGCAGTGCCGATATCAGTACTACTCAGTCCCAATTTGAAACGCTGTAAAATTCGAACCACGTGACCTACACCCACGCAATTTTCATACATGATAGGCGTGTACCTGAGGAGTAGTTTGATTCACCCCGCAATTGATTCGGCCACCATCGAAAAATGTAGCTCCTTTCCATTCGCTCTGAGACAAATTTTTCGTTCAAAAATTAGTAAAAAATTTTGCAAGCTCGAAAGCTCGCGAAACCCATACGCAATTGAAGTGCACACTGTAAGCTGTCACATACTAAAAGCTCGCTCTCCCAGCTTTACCAGTAAGCTCACAGCAGCATCAAAAGTAACTCGCAGTACCGATATCAGTACTACTCAGTCCCACTTTGAAACACTGTAAAATTCGAACCACGTGATCAACGTCCACGCAATTTGCATACATGACAGGTATGCACCTAAGGATTAGTATAATTCGACCCGCAATTGATTCGGCCGTCATCGAAAAATTTAGACTTTCGCCACTAATTCTCAGACCAGAATCATCTGACCAAAAATCAACTAAAAATCTTGCAAGCTCGAAAGCTCGCGAAAACTATACTCACGTGTAGGGCACACTATAAACTCTCACATACACTCTCACATACACAAAATTTCGCACTTCTAGCTCCACTAAAAACCTCAGTATAGGATAACATAATATGCTAGAAGGTCGCTCGCTGACTTCCAAGAACTGACGTCATTTCCAAGAATTCTCTGGTCATTATTTTTGTAGCCTGGTTGTTAAATTTTCTGCCAATATTAAGATTTTATGTTAGGAATATATAGCATGACAGGAGGTCGTTCGCCGATCGATTCTAAGAAATGACATCATTTCTAAGGATTCTATAGACAATACTTTTCCTGTCTGGAAAGTACATTCTATCTATTTTATTTACTTTACTTACCTCATACTTACCTTAATGACCTTATATTTACCATCATTCCTCTTCATTCAAATATCATTTTAAGCAGATATTGCCCACTCTCTATTTTCAAAGTTCAAAGAGAACTCTGAAAATTTACAAGAGATAGGAAATATCTTAAACTTTGTGCGTAGCTCTTAGCTTGGCATCGTTTGCCAAAGATTTCTCTTTGGAAAGCGATACCAATTACCAGGTCTCACCACGAGGAGGTGGCTACGCATCGAGACCCGACATGCGCCCTAGTGGCGCAGCCTACTGGTGCTATCTGTATCAAAGATAGCCTAGTCTAACTTGGAGCGAATTAAGTTAAAATGACTCTACTGACACTTATATTATATTTCGTGTCTTACAAAAGGGATTTCGGTTCGGTATACTGAAACTCTACTGTCGCAACGCTAAGATATTTTCAAGTTCCCATAAAAATAGGGAATAAAATATCAAACACGCGAGCAAATAGAAAATCGCGACGCGCCCGAACGAGTTCGCGATTATTCGAAAGACCGACTAGCCTAGGCGATGTACTCCCGTGTACAGAGATAACTTCATACCTCGGCACCCTCCCGATCGGGCCTAGCTCAATTCCAGTCACTGTCGCACTCGCCAAGACTTACACGTGGACCAAGGATAGTCCCTGAATCAATGAAACTTCTAGTGTCAACGCGAGGGCCCTGCTGGGCGGTTGCCGGCCAAGACAGACACTTCGCATCCCAGCCACACGGGGTAGAACTTAATCATCCCTGTGGTCTAACCGTAGATGGTACTAGTCCGTCAGCCAGCATGTGCCCGAGCCC
>NW_016910551.1:468983-469742 GCF_001483705.2 Eufriesea mexicana
TGAAAATTTACAAGAGATAGGAAATATCTTAAACTTTGTGCGTAGCTCTTAGCTTGGCATCGTTTGCCAAAGATTTCTCTTTGGAAAGCGATACCAATTACCAGGTCTCACCACGAGGAGGTGGCTACGCATCGAGACCCGACATGCGCCCTAGTGGCGCAGCCTACTGGTGCTATCTGTATCAAAGATAGCCTAGTCTAACTTGGAGCGAATTAAGTTAAAATGACTCTACTGACACTTATATTATATTTCGTGTCTTACAAAAGGGATTTCGGTTCGGTATACTGAAACTCTACTGTCGCAACGCTAAGATATTTTCAAGTTCCCATAAAAATAGGGAATAAAATATCAAACACGCGAGCAAATAGAAAATCGCGACGCGCCCGAACGAGTTCGCGATTATTCGAAAGACCGACTAGCCTAGGCGATGTACTCCCGAGTACAGAGATAACTTCATACCTCGGCACCCTCCCGATCGGGCCTAGCTCAATTCCAGTCACTGTCGCACTCGTCAAGACTTACACGTGGACCAAGGATAGTCCCTGAACCAATGAAACTTCTAGTGTCAACGCGAGGGCCCTGCTGGGCGGTTGCCGGCCAAGACAGACACTTCGCATCCCAGCCACACGGGGTAGAACTTAATCATCCCTGTGGTCTAACCGTAGATGGTACTAGTCCGTCAGCCAGCATGTGCCCGAGCCCCAGTCGCGTACGACTTAGGCAGCGGACCGCCCCGTCGAGGTCAGAAGACGCACTGAT
>NW_016910551.1:471761-473859 GCF_001483705.2 Eufriesea mexicana
GACTTACACGTGGACCAAGGATAGTCCCCGAACCAATGAAACCCCAGAGTCGATACGAGGGTCCGGCGGGGCATTGCAAGCCAGACAGACACTTCGCATCCCAGCCACACGGGGTAGAACTTAATCATCCCTGTGGTCTAACCGTAGACACTATGTCCGTCCGACTGCGTACCCGAACCCCAGTCGCGTACGCGACCGGGGCAGCTGGACCCCCGCATCAAGTCCAGAAGAAACAGAGACCCGGGGGTCACCCTGGAACCCGATGCATGACGAGATTGACAGTGGCTGGAAATGAGTGTCGGAGACGAGTCGTGAGGATGACTTATGAGACGCAAAGTTGTCGAGTACAAGGGAGTACGTCGCGTAGGCTAGTCGATACTTAAGAACGATCGCGATTATCGCGAGAACAATTATGTTCTATTTGGTAAACGAGGGGACTGGAGGATGATAGAGAATTGATATATTTCGCTCCAAGTTAGATAGCGTACCTTTGAACAGAAAGCACGCACATCAGACTTAGTCTAAGGATCTATCTTATAACTGCTTATAACTACTTAGGTCTAAACGCTCCCATCTCGCGTTCTCTCAAATGAAGTGTTGAGAAAACTTTAGAATCTTGAGAAACCTAAAAGCTACAACAGAATATATTATTGTTAATATGAACCTGAAAGGAAACGGATTAGTACGAGGAAAGAAAATAAAAGCGAAACGAAGATAAACCAGAAAGATCAATGAAATTGAAGGAACAACCCAACGATGAGATATAAACGACCCAACGATGAGATATAAACGACCCAACGATGAGACATAAACAACCTAACGATGAGACATTCGAAAATTATACGAAATATTCGAATTCTCAAATAACAATAAATAGAAACGAAAAAATAAATCCTGGAAGAAAAAATAATTATTAGAACCTGAAAAAAGAAAAAATAATTACAACCTGAAAAAAAATAATTAGTCCTGAAAATAAAAATTATTAACAAACCAACGATGAGACAATAAGAAACCAACAATGAAATATGAACAACCCAACGATGAGACATTCGAATATTATACGAAATATTCGAAGTCTCAAATATAGAAAAACAGAAACGAAAAAGAAATCTGAAAAAAGAAAAAAATTAAAAACCTGAAAATAAAAGGAAATTAAAACCTGTAAAGAAAAAATATGATTAAATGGGGTGGGGCGAGGTTGGGGTAGCCAGCCCCAACCTCACTTCGGATCCCACACCCCTTCGCGCACGAGAAAATTTAGATGTTACACTTCCGAAGTCGAACCGACAAATGACTTCACCACCGGAGCGTCGCTCCTTATATAGCCGCCGATCGGCCGAAGATCGGCGAAAATTTCCGAACTTTACCGATTCCATTAATTATTATTTTTTCGCCGTAATAGCCGATAATTAAATAATTTTTTTATTATAACTATAAGTTTACATTGTGTACAATTTATTATTAACAATATTAATTTGTTATTAACAACCGGTGTAATTATTTATAAACTTTTATGCAAATTATTCGTATATTTCAACGCAACTACGTTATTAATCGAAGTAATAGTTAATAATTTATTAATTTTTTCACTTTTATTATAAATTTACGATGCGAACAATTTATTATTAACAATAATTGAAATAGTTTATTAACTTTTTTTAAATTACAGGTATGTTTTAACACGAGTACGTTATTAATTAAAGTAATAGTCAATAATTTCGTAATTTTTTCACTTTTATCATAAATTTACGTTACGAATAATTTGTTATTAACAACCAGTGTAATTATTTATAAACTTTTTGCAAATGCCTCGTACATTTTAACACGAGTGAATTGTAAATTCAAGTCATAGCCGATAATTTGTTAATTTTTTCACTTTTATTATGAATTTACATTGCGATCAATTTGTTATTAATAATAAATTCGATAACTTATACATTTTTTAAAACTATAATTGCATTCGCATTTCCAAACTATATATTTCCATGATACCTAATTATATTTATACGAATATTTCTACGAATATTCGATTATACGATTATAATATATTAATACATTATACTTAATATAATATATTATATAAATTAATATAATAAAC
>NW_016910551.1:473879-492720 GCF_001483705.2 Eufriesea mexicana
AATAAATAATATATTAAATAATAAAATATAATATTATGATTAATATATTATATATATTATACATATATTATACATATTATATATAATAAGTTATACGATATTCTATTATACGATTATTTCCCTCAACCATTCTACCTTCCCTTAACCCTGACGGATTCCATAACCTTAAATTCTTAATACCCATCGACTGCTCCACTTTCCTCTATTCGCCATCTTTTTGTTAAATCTCTTACCTCCCTTTACTCTCCCATAAAATTCCCATCCGGTCGAATTTTATAACCCGAAAGCGAATTTTCGTGAAAGCCACGTGACGCGGTGCGAGATGGATCGGATCATCGAACTTGCGAGGTCTTTCTGCTAGAAATCCCAGGTATAAATAAACTTAAACGCTTCGATGACTGATATCAGATAATCCATAATTACGGCGAGTTGTTCGTAGCTTCCAGTTATTTTTGTCCCCGTTCATTTAGTGCAAATTGCTCCTGGGAAGACGTTGCAAATTAGCGGTGTTCCAAGTGACGCGAATCGTGTTCAAACATTTATGGCAGTTTACAACGGCGAATAATTTCGCCGACGCCATTTTTACGCGTACGGTGTAAACGTTGATTATCGAAACGAGAAGCTTTGCCAGAGATATCCCAAGGTAAGGACAAAGACGAGACCACCGATCGCCGGCTTTGATTTCATAATAAGGTTAAGTCTCGGATGAAGAGGTAACCTGCAATTAGGTTTGATTGGATGACACTTTAAGTCATCTCCTGTCTCTACCGACGAGTGATTCTTCGCCAGGTAATAACACTTTTGTCTGAACACATTCTTCAAACTGAGCACTCGAATATACCTCTGATGTCATTGACACACCTCGCGGGCTAGCTTAAGGAAGATTCAAAGGCGAAGTACGAGATTTGTGGAATTTCTCACTACGTTGAAAATTGGCTTAAGAATTTGCAGTAAGGGAAGTATTTAATACGGATATGTATGACAGTTCATGGGAATATTCGAATGGCATATTTCAAAGAATTTTCTAACCTAAAAATTCTGATTTTAACCCCTTGACGCACGAGATTTGCTGAATTTTTAACTCCGTTGAAAATTACCTTAAGAATTCGCAGTAAGGGAATTGTTAAATACGAATATGTATGGTAGTTCGTGAAAATATTCGAATGGTATATTTTTAAAGAATTCTCTAACCGAAAAATATTATTTTTAACCCCTTGACGCACGAGATTTGCCGAATTTCTAACTCCGTTGAGAATAAGCTTAAGGATTGGTAACAAGGAAATTATTTAATACGGATATGTATGGTACTTCGTGAAAGTATTCGAATGGTATATTTCAAAAAATTTTCTAACCTAAAAATTCTGATTTTAACCCCTTGACGCAAGAGATTTGCCGAATTTTTAATTCCGTTGAAAATTAGCTTAAGAATTCACAGTAAGGGAATTATTAAATTCGGATATATATAGTACTTCGTGAAAATATTCGAATGGTATATTTTAAAAGAATTTTCTAACCAAAAAATTCTAATTTTAACCCCTTGACATAAAAAGTTGCATGCAAGTTTAGAAACAGAAAATTTTATTTTGAAATTTGCATTACTATATAACATTCATTAAGTAACATTATAAAATACTAAATTAATAGTTCAGTAAAGTATGAAACATTTCAAAATACTTTGGAATAATTCCTGACGTCTCGCAGACGTCAAAATCTATAATGGTACATGAATTGGATGACGTCTACCAGACGTCATTCTATGTCAAGGGTTTAAAGGAATATCCTCGTACTCCAAATTCAAAAAATCAATTCCTTTCTTTTCTTTTTTCCATATTTTTACAAAGTTCATACTTTCAAAAATGCTTATGCGAAAGGATTTGTTCGAATACGAAGTTTCAAATATGACACCCCGTATATATATCTTTACTTTTGCACGAGAAATGGAACGAGTTATAAAATTCGATCTAAAATCGCACTCGCAATGGAGATCTTTATTTGAGCCCGGTTCTAGACATTTCCAAGAATTACCTGTTCAACTATCTCCGCCATCTTTGTTATACATCGATAAAATATTCTACATTTTAAAAGCTCCGCAGTATCGGGAAAATTAAATATACTGTACTGCACACCGAGCCGAGCGCTGTATGGATCATGCGCACAATATTACGTACACCCACTGTGATGCTCGGTACACAGTCTAATTACATTTACTCGTCAAATGTAATTTCCAAATTACTTTTCGTTAACCGAAATTTATCGGATATTAATTATCGCGATTAACGATATTAAATGGTAAATATTTAATTTTCGTGCTTGTGCTTAACGGTGTTACGGTTAAACTCGTGTAATGGCCGCCGACGAATTCCATAAATGAACAGTATAATAAAATCGACGTTGGAAATGAAAGCAATGACTATGGGATTCATACACGAGATATCCGAAAAAAGATTTCCAATTTTGGAAGAAATTTATCGTCGAATATCGAATTGCAGATACCTATATTACCAACATAGCAGACGCGAAGATGGACGCCATATTTAATATTCTCTCCCATTTCTAATATATTAATGATTCATGTGAAAACTGTCACAATTGAGTATTAATACTGCAATAATTCAATAATTAAGTAATTTTGTTAGTCATTTTGACATCTATATTAGGTACACGTCAATTTGGTGTCAAACAAGTGACTGACAGCATCGGTAGTCTTAGTGTTAACAGAACGAAATGTACAGTCCCAATTGCTGTCAAACAACACGAAGCAAACCCAAGGACCAACTACATCGAAGAACTCGAAAATATCTAGAATACTCCTCTCACCTCTCATTTGCCAATCCTAAGTGCTGTCACCTTGAATTTCGAGTTCCAAATTCTGAATTTAAAGAAATCTTTGTTTCTGTCATCCATTACGATGCTGCAATGACGCAGTCCAATTCGTAAAACTACATCCACCATCAGATAACCAGCCAAGGGCCTCAGATTTCACTATTGTGACACTGTGACACTGTCAAAACTCTAACCAAAGTGTTGCAGTATCAGATAACCATTTAAAGTCCTCAAATTTTGACACAGACTGTGACACACTGCGAGACAACTACCCCAGAGTCCCATGACGTAGCAGCCTATACCAGTGATCGAAACGATATAACAAATACCTAGATCCTGTCAATAAAATTAGTCTCACAATTAGTCCAAGCTTTAATTTGGAACCTACGATTATTCGTGTCTTACTTATGCACCGTGACGATGCCTAGGATGCCAGCAAAGCCTGTCGTGCCTGCATCTCGAATTATCAAAGCACCTTTCCCACAGCCTCTTCCGCGTAGCTGGAATCACACCCTGGAAGCCGCGACGAATGCATGCATGTGTCGGCGGATGACCAGAGGTATAAATCAGCCAGCGCGTGTCCTCTTGGTGGCTCGAAGCGTTTACTTTGTAAATAGTTCGGCGCGAGGAAACGCGACCAAGAGGTTAGGAATCTCGGGTCCACGAGCTCTCGTTATCCGTGTCTGATCGCTGAGATTCCTTGACAGTATTCTGCTCTCGCGGATGACGGGAGAATCGTGGGTAATTTCTTTCATCTTCGGGGTCGATGGAGGAAAAGGTAGGTATAGACAGGTGTGCTTCTTCATCCGTCTCAACCCTCTGGAAGGGACGGTGAGGATATTCCGGAAGGAATTCTCGCGGTGGAGCAAACGAAGGTTTTGATTTCGTGAGCCAGGGATGCGGTTTGGACCGGCTAGCGGAGAAAGAAAGCGGTAGAAATGGAGGAATAGAGGTGGAGGGGTGTGGAGGAGAAGAGAGTCAGCCGGGCGTGGAATAATTTTTGAGCCTCGGTCGACTACCCCGAGCCCGACCGTTGACAAATTAGCATAACAGGGAATCGACCCAACCGGCGGAGTCAACCCCCACTGGAAACCCCCTGCCAGGTCGTCTCAAGTGCTAGTTATATAGGCATCGGTGGAAGCCAACATCCGACATTTAACGTTCGAGACCGCGGCAAAGGTTCCGTTTGCGCCAACCGGCCCTGTGCACCCCTCGCATCCCGCTGAATTGAATTATTTTAAGCAGGGATTTTGATCTTGCACGCTTGGACGTCGATAGATCGGATAGGGTACCGCTCGAGCTCGAGAAGAGAACGTTGTGGAAACTCTGCGATCGATAGTTGTATGATTTCCAGTTGTAAAGATGCTTAGTTAGGGTGGCAAATGGAGGTCCTCTGGGGTTAGGTGGAATAACGAAGTCTTGTAGTTGCTTGTTTGCGGAATGTGTGATTCTGTACCGTGTTTACGTGTCAGTTTGACAGCTTTGCTACCCACACCCCGTGGATACGAACGCTGTTTGTTTAATATCGAGGGAAAATCCAGGGATTTCGAAGAGTAATCTCTATCAAATTCTAAAATTACAATATTTCGAAATTTCGAAGTTGTAAAATTTCAGTATTCCAAAATTCCAAAGCTCTGAAATTTGAGCATTCCAAAATTCCAAAGTTCTAAAATTTGAGTATTCCAAAATTACAAAGTTCTAAAACGTTGGTACTCCACAATTCTGAAATTCCAAAATTTCAGTATTTGAAAATTCCAAATATCGAAAATTTTAGTATTCCAAAATTTCAAAGTTCTAAAACGTTGGTACTCCACAATTCTGAAATTTCAAAATTTCAATATTTGAAAATTCCAAAGTTCTGAAATTTCAGTATTCCAAAATTCCAAAGTTCAAAAATTTCAGTATTCCAAAATTCCAAAGTTCTAAAATTTTAGTACTCCAAAATTCCAAAGTTCTAAAACGTTAGTACTCCACAATTCTGAAACTCCAAAATTTCAGTATTTCAAACTTCCAAAATTCTAAAATTCCAAAGTTCTAAAATTTCAGTATTCCAAAATTCCAAAGTTTTAAAATTTTAGTATTCTAAAATTCCAAACTTCCCTAATTTCAGTTCTCCAAAATTCCAAACTTCCAAAATTTCGATATTGTAAAATTTTAAACTTCTAAAATCAAAAAATTCCAAACTTCTAATATTCCAAACGGGATGGTAACCGAAAAATCTCTCTTGACTGATAGACTTTCATAGCAATTCGATCTCGCGCCACGATCTCAGCGTGAAAGGGGCGACGTCATTTAATCCCGGATCGGACAATTCTTTCCGAATCTACTATTCTCATACCCTTGTCTAGAAAAACCCGCAGCACAAAGCGAGACCTACTTCTTTGAAGAACGGTTCCATGTCACGCAGTTTTATTTCCGCGCACGCTTTTCTTTCGGTGTAGCCCGACAAAAAACGACAGCCGTTTTCAGGGTCGGCCCCGAACGATTCCAAGGGGGTAGCGACCCGTGGGGTTGAAGACCCGCGCGGCCCTCCGCGTTGCGACCGATGCTGCGCCACTGCGAGATCTTAATCTCCCGATTAGGCGAACACGCTCTACAACCACTGCTGAAAATTGAATGAACAACGGAATCCTCCCAACTCCAAATCGAACGCAATAAAATTTCCAATCTTCCTAACTCTTTACTCAAAAAATAAAAAAAGACCTTTCATCCCACCATCTCAAAGAATACAGAATGAATTTTGAATGAAATGATATTTATTCCGCATCAAATGTGACGCGAATAGCCCTACCTATATCCGTAATAATAATTAAACAACATTAATAATTAATATATTAAAATAACAATTAAAACAACATTTAAATTGAACACAAGTTCCCACGGATAATCAAACCACCCACCTGTCAAATATCAAGAAATTTTAAAAAAGGAGTACTTGGTACCATACCCAGACGTGCCACGGTAAACCAAAAATTCGATCCTGCGATGTAGTCCTATTCTATCCCCGCATTCCATTCGACCCAGCACGAATAATCCACGCGTACAGTCGCCGCTGTTCCAAGTGGCCGCCGTCCTACGCCACTGCGCAGCCCGGTAAACAAACGCAGGCACGCGCCATTAGCGATATCAGAGTCCTTCTGCGCGGGCGTTATTAAAACGTCCATCCGTAGCCGTTTAACCGTGGCCGTTTAATTAGCAATGAATAATAAACGAGCAGAGGAATTTGCAGCGGACTACCGAACACCGAGGACCATGCCGGCAGGTCAGGCTTTATCAGCGAGGGAGTCGGCGCCATGCATCAAATCGTAGCACGGCAAAGACGAGCCACGCCGCGTAAACGGTGGTCCAGGTGATTTGTGAGAGGTGGATAATGGTTATCCCGGGCCGCGATGCCGCTGCGAACCCTCGTAGCTACGCCGATATCGGTGCCGATACCGGGCGACGCGGTGGTGGTAGCATCGATGTCGGCGGTGGTGGTGGCTCTGGAGCAACACGGGACGAGGGTGGAGAAGGGTCCCGGGGAGAGAAGCCGGAGGAGAGTGAATCGTCGGAGGGCTGGTTGCAGGGACCGGCGGGCTCCTACGTATACCAGGGGTGTAGCCACCTCGGTGCACCGATGGGTGGATTCTCCGGCTCGGGTCAGTGCCCTCCCGTAACATTGAACCACCCTGCGGTGCAGTCAGGGCCGAGCCTAGTGCGCATGCGTCGCCAGAACGCCCCTCTGACATCGCAACGTGCGCCACCCAGCCAACTTCCTACCCTTCGACCGTCCACTCCCCTCCACAACTCCGCACGTACCGTCATCTATCGCGTGTATACGTGTGCCACGTATACACTCGCCACGTACGCAACGTACGGGCCGGCACGTCTCGGTGTTTTAATTTCTACCACCGTTCCGGACACCCTCTTCTTGCCGTCTCTCTCCCACCCGTCGCTTCGTTTACTCTACTCGGCTCTACGTCTCGCTTGCGCGGCTCACCCTCGGTCCTTCGCTCCGCTTCTGTTTCTGTTTATCCTTCCCTCCTTCTCGCTCGCCCTGCCAAGCTGCATCGCTCCGTCTCTCTCCCGGCTTCGCCCCCACCACGCGCCCGCCGCGGCTGGTTTTTTGCGCCCGCGTTCGGCACACGCCTCTCTCCAGTGGTGCTTTATGCCGATGCGTCCCGTAGGCAATCGAACCTCGTGTCCACCGAGCCACGGTGTTCCACGCTGATCCCGTCGCGCAGATTCGAGGAGCAGAAGTCACGCTCGGCCGTTGCACCTTGCCGCGTGACTGTTGCCGCGCGCGCGGACACCTGTGCCCGTTGTTGCGCACGGGACAGGTGGACCGGCCGGAGGGTTCGCTCGGACCCGATAGAAATCCCCGGGGCTGATAAACAACGCCGCTCCTCTTCTGGGAGGGAGAAGGAACGCGTGGTGGATCGAGCCGCGGCCGGGCCGAGTTACGACGCGATGAAAGTATTAAAAATTCCTGCGAGCCACTGGGCCGGTGCCGAGCAATCGATATTATCGGGGCGGCCGCTAGATGTCCCGCGACACGCCGCGCTTTGTAAACAACGATATTTCGTGGCGGCAGAGACGGAATGGAACGTATCGAATACGAGACATTGCGTCCCGGTGGAGGTTAGGGATGCCGTTCGAGCCTCGAGCGTGCGGACCTCGCGGTCTGTGAAATTTACATGCACGGGAAAGTGTGTCGCTCGGGTTTTATTGCTCTTACGGGTTTATTGTTTTCATCGGATAGGTTGCAGTGGATTTTTACGTACATTGAGAAGCTACTAGAGCTAGCGTGGCTCGTCAATATTGATAAAGAAAAAGCAAGAATACACAACAAGATTATATTATAACATAGACTTGTCTATTTTAATTAAGCGGGCACTTTGATATTAATATCTAGCTAATTCACACGAATATAGCAATTAGCGACCTCTGGCGCCATTAAACGAAAATGGTGCGACTCGCTGCTGTTCCTTTTTTTTTTTTCTTAAAAAGAGAAAGTCGTCTAGAAACTTTCTCAGGATAAGTTTCATTAATTTTTGTTCTCCTGTTAATTGATAAGTATACTACGTTATTAGTCATGTGATTGAACTTCGAAATACTGTTATTAAAGTAATTAAATTTAATTTTTAAATATAAAGACGGTTATTTCGTGTTACTTATGCACTATATGTAACCGGGTGTATATAAATCTAGGAAAATATATTTAATTAATAACACGAGACACCAAGGCCAGACACATGCACCGGTTGGCTGCAAGAATGCGAATAAAGTAGCGGCGTTGAAGGTACAATGTTTCGTGGAAGATCGGGAAGATGGAAGACTGCGCTTAATCATGCGTTTCGTGTCGCGTTATTCTTTAATCACCAGTAAGTTTCGAAACGCAAGTTCAAGGATCCGCGAGTTAGCAGGCTACACGAGTTACGTGTAATAGTTTACAAGGCACTCGGGTATCATCGGGATACTTGTTTCCAAATTGTTTGCACGCCCAACTAACTCTTGCTTACGAGATCCGGCTATTACGTAGTTTCTGTTACCAAAATCGCGTACAATCGAAACGCAGAAGTTTGGTAAGCGCGCCATATCTAATATTCAAATTTCGAAGTACAAATTTCGAATTCAAAGAAAAATCACGGTAATTGATATAAATGTACATAACCTGCAGTACACTCTCGCGATAATGTACAATAATACGATAGTTGGTTAGGAAAAGCGGATTTAAAATATACATATTGATATACACAGACACGTAACCTCTTATACGTAACGTTATGCAACGTTCATACTATAATGATACAAGAGATACGTAATACGTAATTATATAATAGAAATTAATGGTTATCGAAATTTAAATAACATCCACAGGTTAGTTATTAAAAATTGAAAATTGCAAATTCAATGGAAATTGAACATTCGAAAATCACAATTTAGAATTTACAATTGAAAATTAAAAATTAAAAATTAAAAATTCGAATTTCAAAATCCCAAAATTCACAATTATAGAACGAAAATTGAAGATTGAACATTGAAAGCTCAAAATCGAAAACTTGCAAATAAAAATCAAAGAATGAAAATTGACAGTTGAAGATTGGAAGTTAAATATGGAAAACTCGCAATTAAAAGTTGAAAATTAAAGGTTAGAAACAAGAAATTCGAATTTCAAGATCCCAAAATTCACAATTATAGAATAAAAACTGTAGATTAAAAACTCGAAGTTCAAAATCCAAAACTCGCAATTAAAAATCGAAGAATAAAAATTGACGGTTGAAGATTTTAAATTGAAAATGGAAAATTCGCAATTAAAAGCTGAAAATAAGAAATTGGAAACAAGAAATAGAAAATTGGAAATTAAAAATTAAAAAGAGGAAGGCGAGCAGACGAGAGATCAAATTTCCCGCGAGCGGCGGTGCCCGGCGAAAAGTTGGCGCCTGCGCGATCGCGTGGGTTCCGGTTTCGTCGATCCGCGCGGCCGATCGGATGCTATCTTAATTATTGATTCAACGTGGTTGCTGAGGCCGCGATGTCTGGCAAATGAGCGCATGCGAATTATAGGCGGGGCCGCGAGGCCGACCACGAGTTACGCTGACTGAAACTAGCGGGGTTGAATTACGATTCGCGTAAATCATCGCGCAGCCGGTTTTCGCGTACGGCTCGGCCCGTCCGCGACGTTGGAAGAACATGTAAATAATTCGCGGCCATTAACGTTTCTCGTAATTTTTTCTGCTCGCTAAAGGGACATAAGTTTTGGTAATGCTACACCGGCGCGTGATTACCAGCCCTATATGGCCGAGTGTCCGGCGCATCGTCCCCTAACGTAATACCTTGTCCTCGTGCATTTTTAACGATTAATCGCCAATTCTCTTTTCGCCTCTTTCTGCCGGCCAGAAAAATCTGAAACCGGCGAATCGTCTCATTGCGTGGCGATAATTTCCGTCGAACGTATCGCGACGAGACTCTCCGTTTGACAGCGCGGAGGCCCGTGTCAGATGTAACGTAAACGAATGTACGTATTTCAATATTTGCCGAGGGTGAAATTTGCGAACGTTATTATGAGGGACGTGCGATTCTGACGGGATCAATTTGCGAAATGAGCCGACTATTATTAGGGGAAGTAAAAGTTTCGTGATATTATACTTGCGTGGTTATGACGTTGGTATTATGATTATCGTTTGTATAATAGATTATGCGTTATTATACGCGGAGAGAGATTAAGATTATAATTGTACTCGAGATACTATCTTAATTTGTATTTTCATTTTCACCCTTGTGTACAATTTTGGATTTTCAGCGCTGAAGTAAAATAGATGCAAACAGGGGGTGAGGATAGAGATTGGAATTAAAATATAATAAGCATATGTGCAAAAATGAAAATGATAATTTTAAGAAAAACTATACTATATTATTACTGTTTTAATATAATATAGTTAATATAGTATAGTATAGTGTAGTATGGTATGGTATGGTATAGTATAGTATGGAATGATATGGTATGGTATGGTGTGCTCTGGTATGGTATGGTATGGTATATGTTATACTATGGTATGACAGGGTATGGTATGATATGGTATGGTGTGATATGATATGGTATGGTATGGTATGGTATGGTATGGTATGGTGTGGTATGGTGTGGTATGGTATGGTATGGTATGGTATGGTATGGTATGGTATGGTATTGTATGTTATGGTATAGTATAGTATACTATAGTATATATAACATATAATATAATATAATATATTATATAAAATTATATTATTATCATTTTATGTATTAGTTTTGTATATATGATACGTTAATCATAAAAGTGGACTAAATAAAATATCCTGAAGAATCTAATCTATTTATTATAATATATTACGATTATTTCCTTCCCTTATTTAATTTATTCCTATATGATACACATCATATCGCTTGAACCATTTGCATAATCACGGTACATATATACACCCGGTATATAATATGCATTATTTATAGTGTCTCGTGATATTTTTTATGGCTCCTATAATTCGAGAGGATATATTTAGAGTGACGTAAAATAGAGTTAATTATTTTTTGATTTAGCGAAAGCTTTCACGATGTACCCAGTTTTTAGACTTTAAATGGAATAACGTTGTCGCTGGTTGCTGACAGTGTTAAATAGAAATGTATCAAATGGATATCTGTAAAACGGAGGGAAGCGTGCATCGATAAAGGGTAACGCCCTAGTGTACAACGACCGCTCCAACAGTGGCACGACCGATCAGTTCAATTTAATTCGAAACACGCATAAATCCTTTAAACCTTCCTATCTGCCCTACGAAAAACAAAATCTGCCATGTTGAAATTCGGTTTCCAACTGATTCCATGACCTACCGCCGCTCATTCAACCGACCAATCGATCGATTAACCACGCGAAAAACAATACCGGTTGAGAACCCAGAAAAACACAAACATAAACGTATCGATGAACAAACCGAACGAAAAACATCGATCTCGAATTCCACGATTTTTCTTAAAAAAAAAAAAAAAAAAAAAAAAAAAACCAGTAAAACTCAAACATAAACGTATCGATGAACAACCCAAACGAAAAACATCGATCTCGAATTCCACGATTTTTCTTAAAAAAAAAAAAAAAAATAGAAATACAGCCATTTTTCCAATCAGATTGACCAATTTCCACACAGTCAGTACACCAGTAAAACTCAAACATAAACGTATCGATGAACAACCCAAACGAAAAACATCGATCTCGAATTCCGCCATTTTTCTAAAAAAAGAAAAAAAATTAGAAAATTAAGCGGCCAGTTTTCCAATCAGATTAACCAATTTCCACACAGTCAGTACATTAATAAAACACAAACATAAGCGTATCGATGAACAACCCAAACGAAAAACATCGATCTCGAATTCCGCCATTTTTCTGAAAAAAAATTAGAAAATTAAGCTACCATTTTTCCAATCAGATTAACCAATTTCCACGTGGTCAGTACACCAGTAAAACAGAAACATATACGTATCGATGAACAACCCAAACGAAAAACATCGGTATTAAATTCCACCATTTTTCCAAAAAAAAAAAAAATTAGAAAATTAAACGGCCATTTTTCCAATCAGATTAACCAATTTCCACACGGTCAATACACCAGTACACCGATTACGTGCGCTTCACCAGCCACCACATTCTGACCGTACTCCTGTCCGAGAGACTTCCACGAGGATCGTGACCTTCCCTTATTAGTTTACCCGGCGTTAAGTCTAACCTAATAACTTTGCAGCAACCTTCACGTCCCGCTTGCGTTCTGTCTTGGTCGAAACGTCCGGGATCTCTCGTTCGGTCGTCGATGGAGCGAAAACCGGTGAAACTTTTCCAGTGCAATGAACTCCCGGCTCCGGGCGCACAGACGCGCCCCTAAGCAGAGGCACGGCCGCTGTTGGGGTTCGTTTCCAACGATGTGACTAAAGTGGAGGCAATCACGCCACCGTTATAACGCCGCGTATATTTCAGTGACGTAATGCCGCGCAGAAATGAATTTGAATAGCTAATGATACACGAGCTCTAATTTGAAGGGTAAAACGTTGGAGCGCGGAGGGTGGCCGCGGCTCTGGAACCATGGCCGACGCGGATTAGGACATACACATTGGCCTATGGGTGGTTCGTGTTTTCGTTTTCTTCCTGTCACGACCGCCTTATCGACCGAACGACCGGTTCCGCGACCGCTCACGACCACGCAAACGGAGGACTCGCGACTGCAGCGCCCCCGCGGCCGCCCCGGTAAGCACGAATTCGCGGCCAATCTGGCCGATCTTTACGATGCAGGGTTGTTTGATAAATTGTTTCGAATGGTACAATTTTGGTAATACCTCGGAGAAATTTGCGCTGCTCGGGGTAATGAGATGTAAAGGCTGTGATGATATTTTAGTCGAAAGTTAGAAGCCGGCAGTCGGGTAATAATTTAGGGGTAGTTTTCGTGTTGTGCGACAGCGTTAGGCGTGTGTTTTCACAGATAATTTTCGGGAACGATACCGCCGTAGTGTTAACGTGGTTCCCGTGGCAGGATGAATTGCGTGTTGCGTGTATATAGCTGTTGCGAGCTAGTCCCTGTCAAAGGAGTTTATTTTTCCAACTGTATAAATAATCTTTTGGGAAAAATAATATCGAAGCTGGAAAGTGCTTGCTAAAAAGTGGAGGACGTGCAGGGAAAGTTGGAAATTGTCGACTTCGCAAAGTGAATATTAAGCGAGCCATTTCTGAACGCTTCTGAGTAGTAGAACTCCTACTGACCTAACAGTGGATACGTAGGACCGACCAAACTCCATTCCATAGCCGTAGGATCACAACTCACATGTTCTAAGACCGTAAAATTAACCGCGAGTAATTACAGAGCCTCGAATCCACCACCTGCCTAAGCCGGAGGTTATGGAACAAGCCACCGAGTAACACGAGATCGCAAGGGACCATCGTTTGTTTGGCCCGAGATTCTACGAACAGTCAATGACCATTTGAGGGTTGCACGGAAAAAGTTATCCTAAGATAACAGGGTTACCCACAATCCACGCAAGGATCATGGGATCCCCGCTATCAGAACCTCAACAGAATCTCAGTTGCAGGACACACACTGGTCACAGGACTTTGACACGTCATGGTTTGCAAGAGCAAAAGCAACTATTCGCCAGGTTTAGGACCTCGATCAGTCATGAACTATAAAGAAGTCCTAAGGACTTGGAACTTGGACTCCAGAATCCCAATCTTGATCTCCAGTTGCTAATCATCAGACCCTGAATCTCAGATCTTGAATCACACATAAGTTCATGGGTTCTTTAGATGGTCTATTGCTAGCTCTGAGGAACTCAATCAGGTCTGTCGAGATTCCACAGTTTTTGAATAAAGTATGGGTAATTCTGTGGACCTAGTGTCTAACAAGTCGATAGCTTATGACACAAGAATCCAAACTTTAGATCGCAAATCTCAGATCTTGGTCAGATCTTGGTGCATACACGAATCTCGTAGTTTCTAGATGGTCTATTGTTAGTTCTGAGGGAGCTGAGTCAGATCTATGAAGATTCTACAGTATTAGTGAGCAATTGCATGGACTTAGTGTCTAACAAGTCGATAGCTTATGACTCCAGAATCCAAACCTCGATCTGTAATCCCAAATTCTAAAACTTAAATCCCAAATCATAGATCTTGAATCATACCCCAGTCTCATAGTTGTTAGGTGGTCTATTGCTGGTCCTCAGGAACTGCATCAGGTGTGTCAAGATTCTGTGGACAATCTTCTTGAGCTACAGCTTATGCCCACACAGTGACGAGTACTTGCATCCATGACCTGAAACAGAAAAATGACAATTAGAATCACATGTCTCGCAACCTGGACTGGTGTCACGTCATGGCTCTTCTTACACTCAGTATATCTACTACACGAAGTCTAACATTGTACCTGTACCTGGGATGTTAAGCAATTCAAGATTCCTCGATTTCAAATTATCCTACGAGCAAATATAATGCACGATTCCAGGCAGCACACCAATGTCGTGCGGAATATTTTACGACTGTGGGAACTATGTCTTTACACATGGTTGATACACCTGACACTACTGCTGCACAGACGTGTCCGCGAATAGTCGTAATCTAGCTCGAGTGAAATAATTTTATAACGAAATCTGCCATCGAGAGTTATCTTTAGTCACATCCCCAGACCAGATAGACCCAAGTAAATACCCAACTTATCAACTTGGAGCTAGAATCCTCGATATTAATATCCACGCAATCTAATTCCCCCTTATCCTCTCCAAAATCTCGATAACACGCGGCTACACGATCCACGAAAGCTTCGTTCCTGACCCTTCATGAGGATCATCCCATAGACCCGAACCTACGCCAACGAGAGTTGATCTCAGCCGCGTGTGCGTGTGCTAAGAGCCTATCACCCGAGGAATCAATCGGAAACATAGTGTCGAGCCCCCGTTTCCATGAACCCGGTCGCCGGTGTCACGATCTTCGCGGGAGATCCGGTCGTATCGCTGAAATTTCGCCGGCAAGTTTGTTCCAAAAGCGTGAAACTTCGTTACAGTCAATTGATATTCCCGCGACGAATGCGCATCCGCCGGGAAAAGGAGTTCGTGGAACTCCGGCCTGGTGCACTGAACTCTCTCTCCCCCTGATTGTTCTCTGCAAAGCGTTGACGTATCTCGAAGTGGAAAAAGGGGGCGCATCGGTGGCATGACGGTGCACGGCGGCGACACAGGGGAGAGAAATGGCCTCGTTTCGCAGCTAGAACGTCGTGCGTCGCTCCTTCCTCGCGGCACGCCGCCGCGCACCGCTACTGCGCAGCCTTCGCCGCCGCGATCGCGCTCGTGAGGACGCGGCCTAACCAGCCCGCTCCGGGCTTCGCATCCCGTTTGAATTCGCTCACCGTTCACGCGAGAAAATTCCAAATAATTCGGTGAATTTTGAAAACTCGAACCAGTGATTAATTCTGTCGATAATGAGAGTCTATAGGTTATGTTAGCACTGCGTTGTACTCTATTTTCGTTCGTGTTTTGGCAACTGTAAGAGGGTGGAAATGGAGTTAGCGATATTTTTATGTTTCACGTTTCTATGTGTTTATGTTATATCTTACGTTTCGTGTATCCATGATCGTGCACGTTGGGAGTAAAAATGATTGCCTTGCCGTGAAATTAGATTCGCAAGCTGGCGTCGATGAAGATCTATTTTTGGTAATTCGGATGATAATTAATGGACGCTCGTAAGCTTCATTAATAACGATTTCCTCGCTTCTGATGTTTCAAACGGATAAGTAAATTAGCGAAGAGGGTAAGGAACATTAAGGAACTTAAGTAGGTGTATTAATTACGGTGAAATTACGCGATACGATTTCCACGGTGCTTCTTTCTACGAAGAGGCCACTACGTCTCGTATTCCTGCATCGATTTTAAATTTATGAAGCTCCTCTCGACGCTGCCTCTTGCACACCGTTATAATAAATGTGATATTTACGTTAATAGAGAATTAAATAGACCTGCTTCTCCTTTTTCCAGAAATGCGCGAGAGTAAAAATAACGAGAGGTTGCGCAGGAAACACGCACGCAGACAGTGCGATTGTAATTGTTTCCACGTTCAATTAACACCATCACTGTTAACCCTTTGCACTCGGTGATTATTTTCGTTACAGAAAAATAGCAATTCGAAGACTCTCTGCCGTAACGTCGAGGATATTTTTGAAACGGTAAATAAGCAATCGGGTATAAATTAACGCTTAAAATTATTTTACTTTCACGTTGCACGCGAGCTTAGGTTATTTTAGATTTGATATCTTAATTAATATGCATCTTTGAAATTCGATTAAACGATGACTTAGGCTCACCTCTCGAGTGCAAAGGGTTAATAGTACTCCTAACTATGAAAGCTTATGCGAGCAGGTGAGATTTTGGAATTCAGTCGAAGAAACAGGGATGAACGCGAATATTCGAGTGCCAAGTCTTGTCTCGTGACAGGCGAGTATTGCTGGTTGAATAGCGTAATTAAAAAGGAGGAAATCGGGCACTACTGTGCATGAACAGTTCAGTGACGTATCAATTGGACTTGTTTAACTTTTGGATAATTTCCTTTCGGGCCACGTCGCTATGATTAACCCTTTGCACTGCAGAGACGACCCTAAGTCACCGTTTAACCAAATTCCGAATTATTTATTATTTATATTAGACTATGACTCTACCATATTAGACTATTACTCTACCATGACCGATCGAATGACTGACAAAGGAAGAAATAAAATAAGAAAAACCTTCGGAAAAATGAAATATATTTAACCTCTCGTTCGAACTGAAAAAGTCTCCTCCAAGGCTGGAGGAATTTCATCTATGGCCGATACGAGATTTCCGAAGGAAATCAGTGGGGTTTATGGCGTTTTCAGTATGATCACGTCGCGAGAGTGCATCGATTCGATCGAATTAATTACGGCCGGAACGTACGGCTTAAAAATAACGAGCAACGCGGCGCAGCGAAAATCAATACATGCTAATGGTGTGTCGGAGACGCGCTGAGTATTAATAATACGAGTTATAAATAATAAGTAGTCGTAAAAAGGAATGCAACAGCTCGGTGGACATTCGTGTCCCGTGGATGAAACCAGGCACTTTCACGTTTGCTTAATTTTGGAAAAGCGAAAATTTCTTGCCAATTAGTATGGCAGGACACTATGCTATGGTCCAGTCGCATAAGAGTTGACTCGTTATGATCCAGAGTCGCGTTTTGCAATTAAATTGTGGATCGTGTTATTAAAAGAAACGAGGAATTTAATTTGCAATTTAAAAATCGCTTGATTACTATGGTACTCACGATATTTTTTTATTTTCACTATTTTTTGAAAAATTTGAGAAACGCTTATTTTAATTTTCTTCCTTGTCACATTGTTTGATAATTAAATTAATTCATTATATTTTAAGAATAATGGAAATTTTATTATGACAGTGATATTATTGGGTTAATCAGTAAGGAATATAGAGGTGGGTTCGAAAAATTGCTAATTTTAAGAATATTATATGTTCTATAATTATTCTAGATAATTGTTATTGTACATATAATCAAGGCAAAATTCTCACTGCGCTCCATTTTGACCGAGAATATTCCCAATTTTCGACCGAATCGAATTATCGAAGCGAATCTATACGATATGAAAAATAAAATGAAGTAAAATAATAAATTTCGACCCATGTTAATAAAATAAAATCGACCGTGTAAATAAAATAACAAATTTCGAATTTTAACGATATTATATGTTCTATATAACCGTCTTAAATATTCAACATCTATTTCATACATCTGTATAATTATTCTATATAACTATTATTGTACACATAACCAAATCTAAATTCTCATTACGCTCCATTTTGTATGAGAATATGCTCAATTTTCCAGCGAATTATCGAAGCGAATTTCTATCACGCGACATCGAAATCGAAATAAAATAATAAAATAATAAAATAACGAATTTCGATCCGTATTAATAAAGTAAAAATATAAAATAACGAATTTCGGTACATATTAATAAAATAAAAAAATAAAATAACAAACTTCGACCTGTGTTAAGGTGAATCCCAATTACACGGGATTTCCCCATCGGCCATGTTGGAACGAATCCGTGTTGTAGAAATACCGTGTTATACGAAGCCACTCGCCCGTGACAAAGCGAATCCGTGTTGGACGAGGGATATTTGCACTCTGATTTCGAAAAGGATTTCACGAGAGTAACAGAGTGGAAGCCAAATAACTGGCCCCCATGGGCCCACGCTGTTCGTTCGAACGTGTAAATGTGAATGGTAATTATTCAAACAGACACACAACGTTCCATCGATGCGGATTTCCATCCGGAGATTTCTTCGCAAAGGTAAATCGAGGATTAGGAAATTCGAGTCGCAGAGCCCGCAACTATGGCTGCAATTACACTGTGTAATGGGAAACAATGATATTTCATCGCAACTCGTTCTCTCCTCCGCCAATGTTTTCCACGATATCGTGAATTTTCCGTTTACCTTCCCTTCTCTCAGTTCCCCAGCAATGGCAATCCGGATATTCAAATATACATAGTGTTGTTTATTGTTTGTTCATTTTGTTGTTTCTTCTTCTTTTGCTATTTATCACTCAAAGCTGAGTTATTGTTTCCTCGAATGTTTATCTGTGGGGATTTTATAATATCTTGCGTTGTTCTTGTACCGTGGAATATATTTTGATTTTCCTACAATAAACTTGCAAATTTATACTTGCAAGCAAGATTAGTTTTTGGATGTTGAAAGGTGATAATTACCTTTAAAGTTTGAGATGAGTTAATAATTGTCCGGGGATACTATTGGAAGGTCTGGAAGTTGTATATATAGGAGTTGGAGGTACCTCCGAGTACTTGCGAGAAAGTCCTCGGACCTCCTTCGAGTTAGCGTCCACCTAGCGGCGAGTGTGAGAACTACGGTCGCTATAAAAGTCATAGAAGCATTTGCGAATTTTTCTGAGTGTTTTGTCTTCTGAGATGCACTGATACAAAGCTCGACGAACAC